>NC_133437.1:7523464-7633464 GCF_011762505.2 Arvicanthis niloticus
ACACCCACAAAGAGAAGCAGGACTTCTGTAATTACAATTACACCAGTGGTTCCAGAGTCTCTCCCCTCCCCCATGCCACAATCAAATACAATGAGGAGTTAAGGGCACAGTGAAAAGAAGGCCAGGCGGGCACTGTGGGACAGTGTGAGACAACCAGACAGCAGGAGCCCTGTGTGCTGACAGGAGGGCTCTTTCTCCACACCTCCCTGACAGCCAAGCTCAACCCTAACTTAAACACTGGCCTCTCTCCAGCCAAATGCACACGCTTTAAAAAAAAGGAGAAGGCAGAAAGGTGGGGGAAGAAGCAGTACAGCCTTTTATATTTTCCCAGTTCACGTTCATAACTATAAACTTACCTCAATCTTTTTCAACACATCTGCAGAACTAATGAGTGAAGTGCCCTTCCCTGCTGCTTTGGCCGCTTTGGATTTTGGATCCCCTGTAACGAAACCACAATCTGTTAACAGACTTTCTACTGCAGAAAGAAGAGCAAGGGCGGTACCTCCTAAGCTCTGGGGTGCAGCACTGTGCTATACCACGCCCTGTGCTCTAAGCAAATACAGCACAGGACATTATTTAGATTATGACCAGAAATATTTTAACTAAGCACTGGAACTTTAGTCTCAGTATTAATATCATTAGAGACAAAATCTGCTATAACATTACTTGAGACAGAAACACTGGAATAACAAGAAAAGACCCTGCAAGGGTTTCTCGGTCACTCATCTATCAGTGAAGTCCATTTTAACACAAGCAGTGCTAAGCAGGTGTGAAGCAAAAAATCTGCCCTAGCTGATGTAAAGGGTTAGGAAAGATTACAGCTGACATTAGCAAGAGCTGTCTTCACGGAGAAGAGTAAAACAGTCGGTCACTTCACATGAGTGAAAGGAAATGTTTCAACAAGCTCTAAGACCCAGTTTGTTTTAATCTAAGCAAAGTATTTCATCTCCAGATCATTCTAAAACAGCAGGTAATAAAGAATTATTTCCTATGAAGACTTTGCCAATTACCAAGGAATTCTTTTAAGCCATAAACAATTCTCACAAGGACAAATGACTACAGTTCTTTGTCAATATCAAACAACCCCCAAATCCTTAGGTATCAAAAACCAAGCTCAGAAAGAGTCATATTAAAGACAAACACTGAACACACAAATGATTTTCAGACCACAGTAGATGACCCATAACTGGTGGACTTAAAACCTTAACATAAGGAGTCACTGAGTGTTTGAATAGCTGTGCCCTCCCCCCATAATAGACTCAAGTGTTTGAATGCTTGGCCCATGGGGAGTGGCACTATTAGGGGGTGTGGCCTTCTTGGAGTAGGCATGGCCTTCTTGGAGGAAGTGTGTCACTGTGGAGGCAGGCTCTAAGATCATATATATGACCTTAAAGTGTGTGTGTGTGTGTGTGTGTGTGTAAGCTCTGGCCAGTATGAAATCCAGTCTCCTGGCTGCCATCAGATCAAGATGTAGAACTCTCAGCTCTGTCGGCACCATGCCTGCCTGCAAGCTGCCATGCTTCCTGCCATGATGATAATGGGCTGAACCTCTGAAACTGTAAGCCAGCCCCAATTAAATGTTAGTCTTTATAGGAGTTGCCTTGGTCATGGTGCCTCATACAGCAGTAAAAACCTAACTAAGATAACAATTGATACCAGAGTAGTGGGGTATTGCTGACAGACCTGACCATGTGTTTGGGGGAGGATTATGAAATGACTTTGGAACTTTGGGCTCAAAAAGCCATTGAGTGTTAAGGGGTCTGTGGAAGCTCCGAAAAAATTAGTGTTGCGAACAAGGAAGAGGATGAAGGCCTGGCTTGTGAAATTTCAGAAGGAAGACTGAAGACTATCAGGGTCATTTGCTATTTCGATTTCGAAACCTTTGCATTACTGGGACAATCGATGCTGGCACTAAGAAATTAGTGGCGATCAAGAAGAGACCAGCATCACTGAGGTGAAATCTGGGAGGTGTTTTCTGAGAACACAGAGAAGCAGTGTTGCAGAGGTAGCCAAGGCTGTATCTCATGTTGGCAGGCAGCCTTAGTAATGTGTAGAAGTCACCCAGATGGTGCTGTGTTTGAAAGCATGGAGGGGTCACAGAGAGCAAGTAATGCACCAGAGACTGTGAGAGGCCAAGAGAGGCCACTGGTGAAGCTGTAGTAGCCCGGGTGGCAGGTGAAGACCCAAAACTAACGAGTCGTGCAGAGAAGATGAGGCTTAGCACCAGGAGGAGAAGGCAGTGAAAAGTCAAAGTCCAGCTGCAGCAAGGGACCCCAGTAGCTTTGGTAAGGTCAGAACCACGGGACAACTACCAAGAACAGCAGCAGCATGAGTGGAGCCTGCTGGAGCCTAGAAGACACGGTGTGTGAGCTGCAGAGGGCAGAGCCAGAGCAAGCCATGGGCCTCTGCATCAGCTCCTGCCTTCGGGTTCCAGCTCTGCTTGAGTTCCTGTCCTGGCTTCCCCCAATGATGGACTATGATCTGGAACTGTGAGCCAAATAAACCCTTTCCTTCCCAATTTACTCCTTAGTCATGGTGTTTCATTGCAAAAATGGAAACTCTCACCTTTAATCCCAGCACTTGGGAGGCAGAGGCAGGCGGATTTCTGAGTTCGAGGCCAGCCTGGTCTACAGAGTGAGTTCCAGGACAGCCAGGGCTACACAGAGAAACCCTGTCTCGAAAAAACAAAAAACAAACAAACAAACAAACAAAAACAAAACAAAACAAAAAAACCCTCACTAAGACAGTGGCTTCAGAGCTCTTGAATTAATGAAGTTTGGGGGAAAACTATAACCTAACAACCTAACATTAAATGGTATATAACATAACTTTGTCGTCCTCCTGGAAGGCAAGGACTGTTTAATAAGTACTCAAAGCATAGGATCATGTATGACCAAGAGTTCAGTAAGTAAGTACTCAGTAAGTACTCAGCCAACAACTGTTAGCTGAGAATACAATCCGTTCACACCATAAAGTCTTTTTTTCTAAGGACTTTTTATGAAGTTATTTAATTTCACAATATATATATAACCATTAGGTGAATACCAGAAAAGCTGATCAGCTAGAAATATTTACAAAAATCATTAATTTCATTTAAAATATTTAATCTTTCATTTGCGTGTGCATGTGTGTGGTGTGTGCGTGCGCCAGATTAGGGTATCAGATCCTCCGGAGTTAGCGTTACAGACACGTATGAGTCACCTTATATGGGTTCTGGGCTCTGAACACTGGTCCACTGATGAATCAGGAAGCACTCTTAACCACTGAGATTTCCTTTCAGGCCCAGTTACTAAAAAGGTGAGTCCCAGACACAATACCACTCATCTTTCCTTCTTTGTGTTTTAATACTTAATTCGTGCACACATGCTCACATTCAGAAGTATCAAATCACCAATAGTACAGAAAGACTGTTTTTATCCCAAAATGTTGCCATGAAAATTTTCCGTAGGTAACCATTTTTTTTTCCATGTATGCACATATGTGAAGTTGTTTCTTTCCAGTATCTATCAGAAGCTGGTTCTTCCACAAACCTCTGCCAACCTTGAACCCTCTGTGGCTCTCTATCTACTTTCATGTAGATCAATAGAAGTCGTCACAACGGGGAGGAAACCGACACAAAAACTATCCGTGCACAATTAAAAATACTAACACACACGGGGAAAGAGAATGTAATTGTTGATTTTTTTTTTTTTTTTTGACAGGGTTTCTCTGTGTAGCCCTGGCTGTCCTGGAACTCACTCTGTAGACCAGGCTGGCCTCGAACTCAGAAATCCGCCTGCCTCTGCCTCTCAAGTGCTGGGATTAAAGGCGTGCGCCACCACCGCCTAGCGTTGATTTGTTTTTCAATAAATGAAAATCCTTGCTACCGGAAGCTGTACTAAGATTAATATGTGAAGGCTTAGCACTAGGAGGAGAAGGGAGTGGAAAGTGAAAGTGGAGTCCAGTTGCATTAATGACAACCAAGATAGGTATGTTCTTAGATCTCCAGTCTGCTACAAACGATGGTCCACTAGCACATAACCAGTATCATCTCCACACATACATGCTTTATCATGACACTAATGAATTTAGCCAGTGCACTTCCTCAGAACGTTGCCCGGACTTCCCACAAGCACATATGTTTTTGTTTCATATTGTGTGTGTGTGTGTGTGTGTGTGTGTGTGTGTGTATGCTCATGCATGTTGATTGGCTGGCCAGTAAGCACCCAGGCTTTTGGAGGTGGGTTTAGCAGTGCCATACTTTTTACATGGGTGAGATCTAACTAAGCACTTTCCTGACCCAGCCATCCCCAAACCCCTTTCATGCTGTTTCTGCACCTAACTGTAAGCTCCAAGAAGCAGGAATAGTCCCAGCTGCATGGGCTCTCTCTGTTCCTCATGGCAGTGTCTTGCAATAGCAGACAATTATTTACTACTGGAATTATTAAAGAACAAACAAAAATATATATTTTGGTATCTTTTTATCTAACATAAAACTCTTTTTACCACCTCTTCGATGTTTCCTAGTACATGTCTTTCTTTTTAATATTATGTTCAGGTTTGATCTGTTGCTTAAAGCCGTCATGAGAGGGGCTGCCCGTGGTCAGGAGAAACAGCAAGTATCTGGGGTACACCACTGGGAAAGTAGCCAGGTCAGCAGTTAGAAAAGCAGATCAGGGGTTACCCCCACCCCATTTAATTGTTAACTCAAATAAATAACCATAGTCTGAGTCTCACTCATTTGTAAGTTGGCCAGGGATAAGTTTATGTTGGTTCAACTACAATATTAAATAGTTTACTAATGCTTTATGAATTTCATAAATATGTACATTGTATTTCATTTGTACTCCTCCTCCCATTAACTCCTCCCAAATCTACTCACATTCTCCTTCCCAACTTTATGTCCTCCTCCTTTTAATAATCTACTGATCAGGTCAAATCTGTCAACCTAACAGCGGCCACATCCTTAAAGGCTGACTCTCCTCCCCCAACAGCCAGCAACTGTCAACAGTGCCCCAGTTTTAAAATGTGTCATGTGATAATGTAGAACATAGCCAGTGATATCATAAAAATCTGCAGATATACAAATGAGACAGTGTGTATAACAGAGTTCTCTGCTAGCATGGAAAATTACCGCAATTAAAGAATGAGATTAATTCAAGAAAACAGAAGGTCCAAAAGTCCACAGCCTCTAAGAGCCAGTAAAATACCCAAAATGCCAGACATACTTTAAGGAAGAGAATTTGCAATACTGAGCCTAACTTGAGCTTGGCTTCTGCACTCAGAGCTTCTGCAACACTCTTGCAAACCTGGACTACGGTCACATGAGTCAGGGTACCTTTTTTGCATTTTTTCCTTGGCATCATCTCTCTTGGAAATCTTCTCCAATCTATGTGTACAAAAGAAAGAATAGAAAAAAAGTCTCAGTGTCCTTGGTGGCTCTGGACCTGGCTACTTAACACAGTGACAGCTGTTCATGCAAAGACAGCAACATTCCTTAGTATCTGCTTGTACGGACTTAGTCTGGAATGTAACAAAACAAAACCGATATAAATAGAATGCACCATGACATAGTTTCTCCTGTAGAGAAAAAGACCTCATTAAACAGCTTTGAAGTAATAAAGTATCTTGAAAAAAAAAAAAATCTAATGGAAATTCTTTGTGGATGTTACTATTAAGGTCATAACTATTTTCTTAAATATTATTATTTGGCTACTTTGGATTTTGTAAGCTGTCTGTTGATATATACATATTAAGCAACATTTTTTCAAGAGTTAAGGCAGATAACCAAACCCAATATATAAGACATAAAATGATTTTAATAATTATTTGAAATTTTCAATTAAAAATACTAGTAGTTGTGAACATGTAAATTCTCCCCAGTGAATGGCTTTTAGTTGCATTAAGTAAACGATTCCTTTATTTATTTACTTTCTTTTAATTTTCTGGAGGGTGCTAGGAACTTAACAAGGGCTTCACATGTGCTAGTCAAATATTCTACAATCCTTAGCCTCATTGGTTTTTTTTTTTTTTTGGGGGGGGGGGATTAAAGGCGTGCGCCACCACCGCCCGGCTAGCCTCATTTTTAAATAGAGTCAGGGCTGGAGGGATGGCTCAGTAGTGAGGGCACTTCGTCGTCTTCCAGGGGACTTGAGTCCGGTTTCCAGCACCCGTACTGTGTGGCTCACAGTCATGTGTAACTCCAGCTCCAGGAAATCTGATGTTCCTTTTTGGCTTTCTCAGCCATCGCCACACATTTGGTGTATACAGACACACATGCACACATGTGCACACAACAAAAATATATAAATTAAAATACTTGAAATATTCAAAACCAGGTTTAAAGATAGTGGCTGCTGATACAGCAATGTCAATGCATTTTTACAAAATTGTTAACCATTATCATTTTACCTACAGTGATACATTTTGATTTGAATATATTTTAAGTTTTAAACTTCTTAGATCATGAAAAAAAAAATGACTTGGAAAGGTGGGTTCCCACCCTCGCCCCACATCTTAAGCTCAACAAGGCAAAGAGAACACTCTACTCTGGGAAAATGACAAAGCTTGTTAATGATATTTACACATTCACCTCAGGGCAGTTTCTATAAAACCATTTTTGTCGGAGGTATAAAAGTAGGTGAATGTCTGAGGGACGGCAGTACTGGTAAGAGACCCTGACAGGTTATTTCATTTCTACGGTGACTGTTTTCTGTTTATAACATAAACTGGTGGAATGATGTTTCCTTTAAGCCCCCCTCCATCCTGTAGCTATGCGATGTAACGCTCCTGAAGGCTAACAACGAGTCTCTCAGGCATCTTTCTATCAAAATGGTACGTATGCTAGTAGCTAAAATTTATCTATGTCTCATAGAATATGAGAAAGACTTAAAGTATCCTTAACGTGATTTCCATAATTATAATAATTATAGGAAGGAAAAAAAAAAGACTCTACTTTCTGACAGCTGAAAACAAAGAAAACGCCCAAGAATCTAATGGACTTTTGTGGTATTTTGATAGGGAAGGTGATCTTTTAAAAAGTATTTCAAGGGGCTGGAGAGCTGGCTTGGTGCTTTAGAGTGCTTGCTTCCCATCCAAAGTTCGGTGTTAAGTACCACACCAGGAGCTCACAACAGCCTCTTCTCTTGAAATGCTAGCCCAGGGCACCTGATTCCTTCTTCTGGCCTCCAAGGGCATAAACACACACAAACACATACATAAATAAAACTAAGATGAGTCCTCTTAAAACTACGTTAGCATGATCTGTTTCATCGTACCTGGTACCCACTCTTCTTTATAGACTTTCATGTATCGTTTGCTGTACCTTTCAATATCATCTAGGGTCAGAGGAGAAAAAGCATTCATTAGAAACACAAAAAACTTAAGCCATTCTTTGAAACAACTTATATCACCAGATCACGTCTCTTATTTTTCATGTATTTCCTACATTTGTATATTACGCATGTATGTAACCGGACCAACACTGACAAATTTAATTGGAGTAACACGGTTAAAATTTGGCAAGAGCAATGGCCAGCTGAGCAGAAACAGCAACCTTAAACCTGGTTCTCAGCATGAGACAACCTGACTAGCCAGTGAAAACATTCCCAAAAGCTCAGAGTCAGGTTAGGAACCACTTACACACAAGGGTAGAGAGACCTATTGGGTGTTTTCTACAACCTCCAGGCTCCAGTCTTTAAAGTCAACCAAACCGTGGTCACTGCAATGGAGGGTTAATGGCTGGTTCACCTCTAGCATTTCATATACATGTAGTCGGTTTGTGAGGCTCCCAATATGGAGTTTTCACATGGACAGGGCTAGGAAATGCTACGTATGGTGAGATACCACCTGTTTGGAGAATGAAGTGAGTCAGCTGGAAGCCTTCTACAAACTATTACAAGCTTTACACAATCCATTGGAACTTCCCAGGATCAGCAGAGCCATGGTCATGTCTTGCTTGTAGTTTGTCAGTCTTGCCAGATAACCCCAGTAATACCCCTACCTTTTACTAGCAGCACAAGTTGGTGAAGAGAATCATAGCTCAGACATTCGAAAAGCACAGCTCATTGGAAAAGGTGGCTCAGATGGCAGCAAACTGACTCAGAACGACTAACTGCTACACCTGCAGATCAGAGCCTCGCTCTACCCACAGCAGAGAATTAAATGGGAATTAGCATAGAGACGCACAGCTGGACAGTGTGCAGACTGAGAGCTAGAGACAGACAGACAGACAGAACCACATGCACACAAACTTTTAAAAAATGTTATTACATGTACTATTTATTTATTTTCTGTGTGTGCCATCCAGAAGAGGGCATTGGATCATATTATATGGTGTTTGTGAGCCACCATGTGGTTGCTGGGATTGAACTCAGGACCTCGGGAAGAGCAGATACTGCTCTTAACCACTGAGTCATCCCTCCCACCCACACCTCCACACACTCTTTGGAGCTCTCAGTCCTGAGTGGAATGTCTTCATCAAACTCCTCCCCTCAAGGTTTGGAGGTGACAGATGTTTTCCTTCAGGCACAACAGGACTGAAGTACATTTGAACTCCAAGAGACTGACTGGAGCACTCATGGGGCCTACATAGGTTCAAGACAGATGAGGCCCCAGTGCTAAGAAGAAGTGTTCATGGGATCCCAGCCATAACCAAGAAAATATCTGCAATTGTTCCTCATTGGCAAGGGGGAAACTCAGTTTTCTCCAGTACAGTTTCACTAGGTATATAACCACGCTCCAGCCTGGGCTCCATTCACTAGGTATATAACCACGCTCCAGCCTGGGCTCCATTCACTAGGTATATAACCACACTCCAGCCTGGGCTCCATTCACTAGGTATATAACCACACTCCAGCCTGGGCTCCATTCACTAGGTATATAACCACACTCCAGCCTGGGCTCCATTCACTAGGTATATAACCACATTCCAGCCTGGGCTCCATTCACTAGGTATATAACCACACTGCAGCCTGGGCTCCGTGCTCAGGAGCACTTGGCCAAAACAGAGTGTTTTGTGAACTTACTGTTTTGTGTTTTGTTTTAATATTTGATCTTTCTGTTACCCATTTGTTATGATTTTTCTTTTTGTGTCTTTGCGAGAATTTGTTTCTTGCCTTTTTTTTTTTTTTTTTTTTTTTTTTTTGGTTTTGTTTCTTGTTTCTTTGTCTTTTTAAGGAGAGAGAAGGAAAGAGAGAACACAAAGTTGGGAAGATAGAGGTGGGGGGGGATCTGGGAGGAGTTGGGGAAGAGAAAAAACAATCCAAATATACTGCATGAAAAAACTATAATAACAAAAAATATTTTGTAAGTGGCTTGCAGGTTTAGCTATAAGAAAGGGAAAAAGAGGGAGAAGCAGGTGGAGGTCAGTGAGCTGCTGACCAGCTTGGCATACAGAGTGAGATCCTATATCAGAAAAAAAAGACCATACAAGAAAGAACTAACCAGAGATTCAGGATTGTGGTAACAAACACGCACTTAATGTGACTGGGAAGAGAGAAGGCGAAAAATCAAACAGCAGAACAAAGAAAAGCCCACAAGTTGCACTAAGAAGTTAAGAAAAGTGATCTGAATGCACCTCTCATGGTTTACTTTTATGGTTGGGGGTCAGCACAGCATGAGGAACTGTGTGAAAGGTGGCAGCGTTAGTAAGGCTGAGAACCACTGAGGAGTCCTGGTGAGTTTCTGATAGATTCTGTCTTAACATCACCTGTATTTCTAACTCTTGTGCTTCCATAATTAAAAGTCAGAATTAAAAAAAAAAAACCAGAAAGCAAAACTTTGAAGAGGCTGGGGACACAGCTTAGTTTATGGCATTTGTGTAGCATACTCAAGCCACAGAGTGTGTTGTTTAGTCTGTAAAACCTGAAATAAGCAAATAAATAAATTAAATTAAAAAACCGTTGGTGACTTATACTTTTCTTGAATAAGAGAAAGGGTTCTATTATCTTTACTGAAAATGACAAACATGAGTGGCCCAATAATTTTTCGAAATTCTACATAACCCACTTCTGTCTGATCAGTGTCTCTGTCTTTCTTCAGCATTCTTCATTTAAAAACCACAGATGATAAATTTGGGTGTATAAATAATCATCAAAATGAAAAAAAAAATATGGTAGCATGCATTTTAGCAAACAAGACACCAAATGATTATAAATTCTCTGATGAAATCCTTCTCAAAGATTTTTCAGCATAAGGACCGCAGCACATTTCTTTTGAATTCCTAATGAATTAAATCTGTGCATTCACGGATTCTCATATCCGAGACAATCCACCTTGGGTCTCTCTCGTCACTGGGGATTCAGGCTGTGACTTTGCTAATGCACTCGGTGCGCCATCCGTGTGGAGGGAACCTCTACTCAGCGGTGCACTCAGTTCCGACTCATCTAGTTATTGCAAGACATCTTCCCAGGAAACATTTCTTCTCTTTGGCATTATTAGTGCAGCAGTGAGTCATCGTGTTCTGACTAGAGGCAGGCAATGGCCCACGCATATGCAGCAGGCACTTCTGCATTCTCTAACCCTGTGACCTGCCCGACATCCGGAGAGGAACAAAGCCAGAGCAGGAGTATGTGACTTGGGCAGCCAGGTGCCAGCTATAGGGGACAAGCAGTTATGGACCGAGGGGACGCAGACAGAGGGTATAAAGGCACTCTCTATTATAACAACAAACAAGTCTGCTTCTGCTTCTCATCTGGCTCCCGGAATCTGTGTCACTGATTTTTCCCATTCTCATCCCCTACTCCCATAGACAGTCTGAGGGGCCGAGGGCTAGGGAAACATATTGTTAAAAACAAAAACAAAAATAACTTGAATTCTCAGTTCATTGGAAGTTGAAAATAAGAAAATAACTATAAAGATGAAGGTTTCTGAAATCTTTCATACTTTCTTAAATACTGATTTAAGTTGAGGATGATGGTACACGTTTTAATTCCAGGATTTGGAAGAAATAGGTGGCTAGATTCTGTGAGTTTGAGGGCATCCTGGTCAACACATCAAGTTCCAGGCCAGTCAGAGACAGGTAGGAAGACCCTATTTCAAAAACAAAACAAAACACGACAAAACAGACAAAAAAAAAAAAAAAAAAAAAGTCCCCTACGGAACACCGTGCCTCTGTCTAGCCTCCCCATGTCACCCTCCCGGTGCTCAGTGACCACACCAGTGCGGTACACACACAGTCAGTGCAGTACCCAGTCAGTCAGTGCAGTACATACACACAGTCAGTGCGGTACAGATGTAGTTCAGTACGATCTGTGGGTTTAGGCATCCTCTGGTGACGTCTTGGAACATACTGCCCATGAACAGAAAGGAGACTGCTGGTAAGTGTGTGCTCCTACACATATATAAAAATGTATGCATCTTATTTAAAATGGTATTTTGAACCACAGAGCTTTTAAAAAACATACATCAGGAAAGAGGACCAGATAGGAAGATTTGAAGAGATTTTACTTCTATCAATTTGGAAAACCCTACAGAATTTTCTTATGGGATTAAACAAGAAGTTTTATATCTTTTTATATTTTATGTGGCCTCATAGGCTCATATGTTTGAATGTGTGGTCCTCAGTTAGTGGAACACTTTGAAAGGGATTAGGAGGTGTGGCCTTGTTGGAGGTGTGTCACTGGGGGGCAGGCTTTGAGATTTTAAAAGCCCATGCCAGACCTGGTCTAGCCCTCGCTCTGACTGTAACTTGTGGATCACGTGTGGGCTCTCAGCTACATTCCTGCTGGCACGCCTGCAACCATACTGATCATGACCTAACTCTCTGAAACTGTAAGCAAGCCCCCAATCACATGCTTTTTTGTAAACACTACCTTCACCCTATGTCTCCTCACAGCAATAGAACAGTAACTAAAACGATGACCACTTAAAAGACGGCACATAACTGCCTGAATGATCTGATAAGCCTTTTAATCAGACTTGCACTTCAATAAATACATCCTCGTAGCTAAACATGTCTCAGCTAAAGGAGAGTCTAATTTTAATAGGATCGAATTATAACACGCCTTATTCATTTTTAAAATTTAAAAAAAAAATGAGCATTTATTAGTTCATTTAAAAATATATAAAATCTAATTTAATTTTAAAATCCAGACAAAGGCATGCGACAAAATCAGAAAAGTAAAAATAAAAAGAAAACCTCTCTATTGCTGAGGTAAAGTTTATCAAACCATTGTATAAGCAAACTCAAGTAGATAAGTCATGAAGATTAAGCTTGTCCAACGCGCTTCTTAGAAAGACATATAACACCATCACCTATACACTCCCTTTCTGACCCAGCCAATGTGTCTTAGAGAAAAAAAAATGCTTTTAATACTAATAATGGCATGAGCGATACTATACAAATTTCTCATGTTTTAATGGTGTTGTTTTAAGAACTCAAAGTTGATATTGATCTCTCTAACAATCAATACGGTTTTATTGTGCTGAAGAACTGCTCAGCTGACAAGCAGGTTCGCTTCCTCGAAAACCACTTCCCATTTCTAGTCTGAGACGGCTGAGCCTTCTCCAAGTATAATTCCTCCTTTCGCCTTTGGCATCAAGAACGTATTTTATACCATCAGAACATAAACAATAAAACAAAAAAAAAAAAAAAACCAAAGTTTAAAAATTTTTTTTAGCCTAAATTCAGAGGCATCCATTAAAAACTTATGTACGATGGCAATAATCACAGCAGCGCATATAGTTTAAAGAAAAAGAACCACTTCATTGTAACAGTAGGAAATTAGTGATAATATTTTAGCCTCATAATGGAGTAACATAGTCATTAAATTATGTTTTTCTAAGAGTACTAAGGAAATGTTAAAAGGCTAATATATTATTGCACTACAAAAGGAAGACATAAAGTATTATGAGTAAGTTGCAAAAAGAAAAGACAAGCCGGGCGGTGGTGGCCCACGCCTTTAATCCCAGCACTTGGGAGGCAGAGGCAGGCGGATTTCTGAGTTCGAGGTCAGCCTGGTCTACAGAGTGAGTTCCAGGACAGCCAGGGCTACACAGAGAAACCCTGTCTCAAAAAACCAAAAAGAAAAAAAAAAAAAAAAGAAAGAAAAAAGAAAGAAAGAAAAGAAAAACAATACAATATAAAATATAAATGTTTTTTCTTTTTGACAATTCTGGTAAGTAATGCTTTTTCGAGTTGGGTGATGGGCTGACTGAATCACGTGATCCAGCACTCAGCGACCACGGATCCCAGCATACACTGCTTCTTCTGTAAACACTGAGCTGCCGGCTCATGAAGAGCCTAGCACGTACCTTGTTTTTCTTCGGGTGTTTCAATAAAGTAAGGCAATCGTTTCACTGTTTCCCTCAGCTCCTGCTTCAAGGCCAGCATGTAATCCTCATCTTCTCCCGTTTTCAGGGGCACTGGCTTATAATCTGTATCCTATTTAACATAAGAGACAAAGTCTATTTGAATAAATGAAGAATTTTACTGTTTCTTTTATCCACGTTCTAGAAAATGTTGCTTTTATTGAAAGATCATGCTTCATGAACAGTAACGGTCATAATCAAAAAAGCTACTGAGCCTCGGGCAGGGGATGCTGTTCTCTTGTAACCCCAGTATTTGGTGGGTGGGGCAAGAACACTCCTTCTAATTCAAGGCCTGCCTGGGATACACAGTGAGTTCCAAGACAACACAGGCTAAAACATAAAACTCTGTCTCAAAATTGTAAAGAAAATAAAATAATAAAGACGTTGAGCTTCTATAATCTAACCTTAAAGCATTTCTTATTTTATAGTTAAGAAAAAAGATTCTATAATACCCATATTTATATAAATGTGCAGGTACGACTATATGACCATCGGTACATATTTATTAAAAAGTGGGTTCCCAGAATACAGATAAAAATACAGCAGAGTAAAGATACAGTATATTTCCTCAGACAGATTCTCAATCTATTAAGGCATTCAAAACTACTTCCTTGAGCCACTACCGTGTACTAGACAACAAAACCTACGTCCCAGGGAAGAAACACACAATTAAACAAACAGGGAGGTACAATAAATTTCAGATTGTGAGGACAAATATAAAAGAGCAGAAGTGACATGGGGGTCTCATAGTGGCTAATGTGCACAGGGTAAGCATGCATGGCCTCCTGGAGAAGACACATTTGAACAGAGATATGGACAAAAATCAATCAGCTACTCATGCAAAGAGAGCAAGTTGTTATAAGAATCCAGCAGGAACAAAGACCTGAGAAGTTCTAGAGAACTGCTTTGAGATCTAACAAAGCTTTTAGAATTTTTTTTTCTGGCTTTCTGATTTTCATCAGAAAACCCAACAATTACTTTTAGAATTTTTTCTAATAGCATTTCTGACTTGGTCAGAAAATCCAATAATTTTTTTTTTTAGCATCTTTTCTCACTACGAAACCCATGAGCTAACCAGAAAGCACTTAGAATTTCTTCCAGCATGAGGGGGCTGTCTCCAGCAGGGAGCTGTCTGAAGCAGAAAGCTATCTTGAGCAGACTACAGAGCTAAGAGCTATCTACAGAGAGCTATCTAGGAGCCATCTCCAGCAGAACACAGGCCCCATGATTTGTACCCTATGATTTGACTTCGAGTCGTCTGTTTCACTGCTGTCAAACACCTCTTCTCTCAGACCCTTCTCCATGTCGAGGCTGGTCCTTGGCATACACCTAAACCTCAGGAGACATCACAGAAGAGCAAGTGAAAATGAAAAGAGCCAGGGGACTAGGAAGGACACATGATGTAAGACAGTGTCATGCAGAGATGACACAAGTCGCATCCATGGAATCTCAACATTATTGTTGTCAAAACAGATCGGCCTAAGGATAATAGCAGCTGAAGGGCCAACATGGATGAGGGAACTCAAAAGACCCCAAAAGACAATGCCCCGGCTCTTCATAAAAAGCTATAGTCAATTTATCATTACAAAGAGAAAGTCAGCTTTCGTCAAGAACAAGGCCCCTGATAGGTTATCCAATTTCTAGTAGTCAGCCCTTAATACATACATATGAGCAACAGTAAACGGACCCAGTAGGCTGTGTGTGTATTATTACCATACATATAGAGTGAATATGTAAGGACAATAATTATAGAAGAAGAGGTCATGAATTTGAGAGGGAGTGAGGAGGATATGGGATGAGTCAGAGTGAAAATGATATAACGATGTATAAAATCCTGTAAATGATGTATAAAATTCTCAAAAAAAATTCAAACTATTTAAATGTTTTTTTTAAAAAGCATAATCTCTTTATGTGTGTATCTAGAACAAAGCTCCCTCTGTCCAGGGTTCTATATTGCCATGAGCCCTTCGACAGTGGGCGTTCTCCAGGCTGGTGAGATGGCTCTGACTGCTCTTCCGGAGGTCATAAGTTCAAATCCCAGCAACCACCTGGTGGTTCACAACCACCCCTCATGAGATCTGATGCCCTCATATGAGTGGGGGCGGGGGGAGGTGGAGCAAGAGGGAGAGGGAAAAAAATGGGCTTCTCCACGTGAAACATGAAAGGTTGTCAGTTTTCAGCAGCAGCATAGACCCATCTGGAAATGGAAACTTTCGCTTTCAAATGAATGTAGAGGAAACATCAGCTGTTGTACTGTTCAGTTTAGAAGGAATCGCAAGAATAGGAGAAATGTTTCTGGCCTGAAAAATTAACAAAATCTAACTGACTTAGAACAAGGATACAGCAAAGACAAACTTGATGAGACAAACATGGCATAACAGTAAGGAGTAAAATCAATTTTACAAATACAGAATATGAAGAAAATCACTGGCTACACCGGGGCCATCATGAACCTAACTTGGCTACTTAAAATATTATTTTGGTAATTAGATATACTAATGACATCAGTAGCAGACACGAGATTTCAAATAATTTTTCTTGGTACACACAGTACTCGTCGTGCTTGGAGAAAGGTATACATGGTTTTGTTCTCTGTATTTTAAGAAAGCAGTCTCGGCAGGATCTGAGAGTAGCCAGATGTTTGAGTACAAGGTAAATGTGACATACTCTTTTACTCTTAGACATAAGGATGTCATGACAATAGCATGTACTCAAGCCCAAAGCAGAACACACAAAAAAACCACTGTGAAAACTGAGCTATCATGATACTCACAGGAAACAGCGGGGGAGGCTTCAACACGACGTCAGGTAACTTATCCCCTTTGCTGAACCCAACAGCTTCAATATTAAAGGAATAGGCAGCGCGCCCTCTTCCTCTGCTGCCAGCCATCGGAAGCAGCTATAGCAGCAGTTTGACCAATGCTGAAAGACACGGTGAGTGGGTAAGAGTCACTGGATCATACACAAAAGGAAACAAGCATTTTAAAGCAAAATATAAGACTCTAGCCCCCATACAGCATGGTTGATTTAAAATACTTTTGAACAGGGTTCAAGGATCTGCGTAGAAGAGGATCTATGCATAGTTTGGCAGAAAGATTTTAAGAGCCAGAGTGGATGGATAACTCCAAGGAAACAGTGTCTTCAAGACAGAACGGGACTGGTGCACACATGAACTCAGAGAGTGTAGCACACACAAAGTCTGCACAGGTTCAAGCCAGACAGGGTCCCAGGACTCAGAGAGGAAATCGGACACAGACTCCTTCCCCACCCTCCCACAAGAAAGACAAGTAGATCCAGCCACTCCCCCCAAACCAAAAAGCCACTGACACAATACAGTGGACACTTGCTTGTAAAGTAAAAATTCATTTTTAGTTTTTTCCAATGGCGTCTCACTGGGTACATTGACCACATTTCTGGGCAGGCCCCATGCCCAGGAGTAGTTGGACAACACAAAATGAACGTAATGGTTTTAATCATTTTTTAAAAAAAATTTTTAAAAATAAGTTTTGTTTCAGATTGCTTTACAGAGTTTTGTTTTACTGGTCTTTTGCTTGTATATTTTAACTTCTGTTTTTGTGAAGGAGTGTGTGTGTGTGTGTGTGTGTGTGTGTGTGTATGTGTGTGTGTGTTTCTTGTTTTTGTTTTTTAAAGAGAGAAAAAAAAAGGGCATGGAGTTGGGTGGGTGGAAAAGATCTGGTAGGACCTGGAAGCAGGGGAAATTGTCATTAGAATAAATTGTATGAGCAATGATTTTTTTTTTTTCAGCTAAAAAGAAATGTGTTTAAGAACAAGTGTCACTGAAAGCTAATGAAGTGTTCACATTCCTCCACTATGTAGAGATGAAGTCTAACGGCTACAGCCCCTTTACGCAGATCCTCAGGAGAGGGCTGACTCTGGTCTCCTTTGAGATTTCTCCATCTCTGTGGTTTGATACAAAATCTCAGATATACAGAAGAAAGAAGAGGAGGGGCAGTGGGGGAAAGGAGGAGGAAAAGAAGAAAAGGGGGAAGATAAACTCAGGCTGAGAAGAGGAAATCTTACTTATGTCAATCTGCACACTAGTAACCATATACTGTAACTCCTCACAAGTTATTTACATGAGTGTTAAACAGGACTCTGAGCTGTAATGTCCTTTTAAGAATATGAAAGGGATTGATAACTCTGAAATGGTCTGCCTAAGTCAAATAATAGTAACTATAGTAACTGCTCAGGAAGCCTCCAGACTACTCAAGGGAAAGTAAACATGTCCTCTCAACTTTAAGGCCTGTAATGATAAATATTCAGGACTTGTGCTGAATGACAAGCCTGGAAGACGACTCACACCCCAGAGTCCTGCTCCCTTCCTTCCTTCCTTCCTTCCTTCCTTCCTTCCTTCCTTCCTTCCTTCAAGAAGGATATCACTGTGAAGCCATGACTAGCTCAGAACATCTTCAGTTGGCCCTGAATATACAGTGATTCTCCTGCCTCTGCATCCTGATACTAGTATCATAGGAGGGCACCACCACACCTATCTTAGTTATGGTTTCCACTGCTGTGAAAAGACACCATGACCAAGGGACAAATGTAATTGGGGCTGGCTTACAGTTTCAGAGGTTCAGTATAATCTCATCATGGTAGGATGCGTGGCTCTAGGTAGACATGGTACCTAGAAGGAGCTGAGAGTTCTACATCTTGATCCAAAGGCAACCAGGAGAGACTGAATTTCTCTTCCACATTGAGCTTAGGAGCCTCAAAGCCTACTCTCACAGTGACACACTTAGTCTTCTAACAAGGCTATACCACCTCTAGTAAGGCCATAATTCCTAAGAGTGCCACTTTACCTGTGCAAAGCACATTTAAACCACAACACATAACAGAAGCCCTTCATTTGTGTGAGAGGAACATGTAAGTGTATGCACGTGTGTGTGAGGAGTGTGGGAGTGTGTGCATGTGTGTACAAGGGTGTTGGGGGATATGGGAGTGTGTGCATGTGTGTGAGAGTGTGTGCATGTGTGTACATGGGTATTGGAGGAGTATGGGAGTGTGTGCATGTGTGTGAGAGTGTGTGCATGTGTGTACATGGGTGTGGGAGTGTGTGCATGTGTATAGGATGTACGGGTAGAGGCAGAGTCTACATCAACATGGATACCTTGCTTGATTGCTTCTGCACTATTTGAGACAAGGTCTGTCAAGGAACCAGGAGCTGGAGATTGGCTGGCTGGTCAGTACACACCAGTGATCTGGAGACTAGCTGGTCAGTTTGCACCAGTGATCTGCTTCTCTCCACTCCCCAGCACTGAGGTACAGACATGTACACCACCATGCAAACCCCTGCATCTTTTTTTTTTTTTTTTTTTTTTTTTGGTTTTTCGAGACAGGGTTTCTCTGTGTAGCCCTGGCCGTCCTGGAACTCACTCTGTAGACCAGGCTGGCCTCGAACTCAGAAATCCGCCTGCCTCTGCCTCCCAAGTGCTGGAATTAAAGGCGTGCGCCACCACTGCCCGGCCAAACCCCTGCATCTTAAAGTAACCCTGTATAGGGTTGTAGTTGTAGAACTGTTGAGTATCCAAAAAAGACACCCCCCCCCCCAAAAAAAAAACCCTAAAAACAAAGAAACGTCAATAAAAAAGGTTTCTGAATGAGAAACAACCAAAAATAAATGTAATATGTCATGAACACCCACCTGGTATCACTGCAGCCTTGCAACTGAAGGGAAATCATGCTCACTTGACTGGACAGGCTCTCCCCCCTTTCACACACACACCCCCATTCACGCAGTCACTACCTGAAACACATTTACACCTGGCTTGTACAAGCCCGCCTCCCCCTTCCCCCCCAAGCAGCTCGTGCTTGGGACACCTGAGCTCAGATTCAGAACTTCTGTTAAGGGAAGACAAAGACTGTCAGTATTTTACGAGGACGTCTGTTTTTCCTCTTTATCATATATCCACCCCTCCAAAAAAAAAAAAAAAAAAAAAAGCTCCCACTAGATTGCATCACTAGGAAGTTTAATTTTAAAAATTGCTCACTCAAGTTTCATAAAAACTTGTTTAATAGGTCTAGGCTTGGGACTAGAACAGAGTTTCCAACAATTTCAGAGATGGCTCTCAGACGTCTCTGGCAGCTTGAACTCCCATCTGTCAAACAGTGCTCTCAGCACCAATGATTATAAAAATTAAACTATGGAGAAGCCCTGCAGAACTCCAAGATGCTTTCCATCCTGCAATGCCAAATAGTTACCAAGATTTCACTCTTTAAACAACATCCACCTTCTTAGTATTCTTATTTGCTTTTCTCTTAATGAATGGTAAAAATATATGTTTACCAACTAAGTGTTTTAAAATCAACTTGGGATGGCCACTGAATGTGTGCATGTGTACACATCCATGCACACCTGTAGACCTGGGGTTGTATGAAATACTCCGGTAAGCAGGGGTCAGTGGCTACGAGAAGTTTAAGAGGCCCTGCTCTAAAGCGTGAGAACTGGGCTGGCTCTTTCGGTGGAATTCCATGCTCCACTGTGAATATGAAAATGCACACCCCTGCCTCTCTCTTGCTGACAGAACAGCGCTGACAGAACAGCGTGTAGCATTTAACCCATTTAACGGGGAGCGCCCAGGAGTGATTTGACCTCTCAACAACAGAAGAGGGCAGGAACTTTCACTGCCACCTGTGTAATGCAGTCTCCTTTCTAACAATCACACCAGCAAGGGGCAAGGGCCACAGCATCTCACACAGCTGCTGTACTCAAACCAGTTTTCTTATCAGGATGGAAAGACCATCAATGGTAGTCCTCTTGGTTTTGTTATGTTAATGATAAGGGTAAGCCTCCAAAATTAACAAAGGGCTAGCTAATTACTTCTTTGTATTTTCTGATTATAATAGCCTGGTCTAAAAACCTAGAAATTGCAGGGCGGTGGTGGCGCACGCCTTTGATCCCAGCACTTGGGAGGCAGAGGCAGGTGGATTTCTGAGTTCGAGGCCAGCCTGGTCTACAGAGTGAGTTCCAGGACAGCCAGGGCTATACAGAGAAACCCTGTCTCAAAAAAACAAAAAAACAAAAAACAAAAAACAAAAAAAAAAAACAAAACAAAAAAAAAAAAAACCTAGAAATCTAAGCTTCCTTCATCATGGAGCCAACATAAAAAAAGAGGTTTCAACCCTACCAATCATTAAAACATTGGGTAGCTTAGAAATCTGGAGCAGTGGTTTCCAAACAGTGCAGTCTACAGCAGCAGCATCCAGGAAAGTGTTGAAAATGGGAACCCTAGGAGCTGACCTAGAGGAAATAGGGAAGGGGGGAGGGGAGAAGAGGAGGAACGGAGGCAGAGGGAACACACCTCTAGGGGAAGGCTTCAGTTGGTGTTTCAAGTTTGTGCTCTAAGAAGGTCCCAAGGACGTTGTGGTACATGTGACAGATTGTGCATCTGAAATCTTTCTAGATTACTAACACACAGTGTATGCTGAGAGTATTGGGGTGCATGCTCTGAGGGAAGTCTCCCTGCTCAGTAGTTTAGTTAAAACGCAGCTTTTAACTACGTATGTCCATAAGCCCATCTCTGAGGCTTGAAATCACACTATCCAGTGACCTTTGTCTTTAAGCAGTAGTAGTCAAGTGATTGTGAACCGCCACACATCTAGAACGCAGTGTGTCACAGCCTGTGAGTTCATTTGTAGGGGTAAGCACTATCAAGTCACTGAACGGTTTTTGAAGGCTCGGTGGCTGCCAGTGTTAATGGTCTCATATGTCTAGGGCTGTAGCTACACATAGAAAAATCCAGACAGTGGTGAAATATGGTTTCTTCTCTTCTGTGATGCACTCAGGCAACGCAGCCTTTGACTTAGATAAGGGCTGACACTGACAACATTTTCAGACAGAATTTAACATTATACATTTTATAAATTCATCCCAGTATGTCTGCATACATGACATTCCAACAATAATTAAGAAATGATTATGTAATCCCATTACTGTCATTGCAAAGGACATTTGAGGGCTTTACAGACTTCCACTGACTTCTACGACTATGTACACACACAAGCAGGACAGATAGTTTAATCAACTCCCCTGTACCTGAAGAGGCAGCTCCAATAGTTATCAATATATGACCAGTCCCTTCTTTTTTAGGCTCTCCCAGTTCCGAGACTCAGGTTATTTAAAACTCTTCATTATGTATAGTCTCCGAGAGCTAACAGTGAAAGAGAATGGCATGCAACCACTGTGGAAATCAGTGTGGAAATTTCTTAAAAGAGTTTTTAAAAAATTATGGTATGTACCAATTACAGCCTGTGAGGCAGACACCCGAAGGACGATACAAACTCCTATGGAGCTGGAGATACCTGCACATCCATGCTTATTCCTGTCTATTCTGTCTCCAGTAGCAAGAACACAAAACTAGCCCAGATGTCCATCAGTAGCCTAGCGCATCCATCCACAAGGAATGGATAATAAAAACACAGTACATACACACAATGGAAATATATTCATCCCTAATGAAAAATAAAATCATGAAATTTGAGGGAAGTTTACAGAGCTAGAAAATACTTATACTAATTGAGGTAACTCAGGATGGAAATGATAAATACTGTATACCCTTGTGTGTGCAGATGAGGGCTTCTGATTTTCCACGTATGTGTATTTCTGTGGCAGTGAGTATAGTTAGTGGTCAGGAAACCAGAACGGGGCCCATGGAGGAAGAGTAAAGGGAGCCTTAAAGGAGAGGAGAGGAATACTTATAGAAAACACGTGGAGCAAAGATGGAAGGAGGAGAAGGGAGAGCTGAAGAGTGTGGGGATGGGCAGCAGGGATGAGGTGTGATGGGAAACCTGCTAATCTGTGAGCGCCTTAAACTATGTAAACCACATGATATCACATGTATAATCTCTACAGCCCTTTACTATCATCTTTTTGTAATCAGCACCCAAACTTCCTCCCTTACCATGTAAGTGAATTTATAGGTTTGTTTTTATATAGACAAAAAAATTCACATGGCATTTGGAATGATGTATTTTACATTTCCTTCCTTCTAACTGTAGCATCTCTCCTGTTCTATTTGTCTCCTGTTCTGTTTTTTTTTTTTTTTTCCCACTATTTACTTATGGAAAAGATTAGGTAGCTGTAATGTGATACTCACACCATTAGAACATGAAGGCACACGCAAATGCTCATGTTCTGATGTGCTGGTCCTGAGCAGGGCCCAAGAACCACGCCTTCCCAGAGACAGCAATGCATCTGAGCACAGCTCGAAATTAGCAACAGCTAATTCTGGGTTGGAAAATCACAACCTAAGTAATTTAATGAATTCCTCTGACCATGATTTTTAATGAACAGGTACATTAGCCACTAACTCAGATTTCAGATTGACTTCTGTTAATAGGATAGTTTAAAAATACTGTTTTCTCATTGTATCATAACAAGATACACATTTTGTCTCTCTCTTGCTGACAGTCAGGATGGTCTGTGGGTTGGTTAGTACAGGACACTCCTCAGTGTCACCTACTTGCCTACATGGACTATTCCAATGTAGATTACAAAACGGTGATATACATTTTTTTACAAGCCTGTGGACTTGAATGATGCATACATTTTTATAATTTTTCTATTTTGCTGATTGGAACTCTACTCCAGATTAATTTTTCTTATACTCCAGTTACCTCAGAAACAAAGTCCATTGAGAAACTCATTTTAATTTCAAAGCTCATTCCATCTGTCCACTCTAAAAGACATAAAATATCACAATGGCTTCATTCCAATTGCTGAGTCACTCTACCACCACGCTGAGTCTACAGAAAGCGGGTCTTTCAGGTAAGACATCTGCTGAGTGAGGAGGCTTACATCTCTGCTCAGCACCCACAGAAGCCAAACAAGCAGAGCCAAGACCAGTGTGCTACATTCCAATTTAAGATCTGTCACTAATTAGAGATTAGAGATACATCCAGGAGAAGCTTACCAAACTTGCCGAATCAGAGGAATGAACTGGGCAATATAAGTATAAAACATATTGAGTCCTGGGGAAGACTTAGTTCTCAAACCTAATAAACTTTGAAGTTGGGCCTCGGAAATGGTCTGGGAAATTCACTATAAGAGCATCTCAGCTAACACTGTTTAATGGAATATCATCCCAGAAATAAGCTATACAGACTCGAATGTCCTATTTCTACCATGCAGTCACTGGGCATATATTGGTAACAAACAGTAAATGTAACCTGCAGAAAATCAAACACTAGCTCTTGAGACACCTTGGTCATTATGCACACTGGCCTAAAAGCCGTTCTACACTTTGATGACCCAGACACTGGTGCTGCTGTACATAGAATACTTAGGTTCTTAATTCATTTTTTCCCCCTGTAGACAGAGAGTAAATGATGAAAGGAAAGGTTCACAAGTGAGGCCTAGGTGCCAGTCACTTCAATCCTTTATCTGATGTATTACCCAATACATTGATTTTTTTAAATCAACCTGTCAGACTTTTTCAAGGGACAGGGTGTTGTTCCAAGAAGAGGGGTTGAACTTAGAGCTCCGCATACATTGGCAAACGTCCCTACTAGATTTTATCCTCAGCCTTCTCATTTTTAGTTATTTACATATTTACTTCTTGAGGCAGAGACTTGATAGTTTTCCAGACTGGACTTGAGCCCTTTCTACAGCACCGGCAGGCCTTGAATTTATAATCTTTCTGCTTCAACATCCTTAATAGATGGGACATTGCCCCAGCTTCTAAACTTTGTGAATGAGGAGTTTTTTATTTCTCCGTTTCCTATTATCCAAATCTGTTTAGAATGGCCCAACTCAACTGAGAGTCATTTACTCAACCAGCCTTGATTAGTTTGGAAAGGCACTGCGCAATTCTTAATTCTGCCTTCGAAACACCCAGTCCTTTCAAATATTTTGGCATCTCTATGCACAATAAGTGACCTGTTCCAAGGCCTCATTATGTGGTCCTGGCTAAACTAAGAACCACAGTAGATTAAATCTCCTCGTTCTGTAGAAGAGCAAAAAGGTTATAAAGATCAATTGATAGTCTCAGTCAATCCCTATCGAAGGCAGGAGTATATCAGGCCTCAGGAAGACCTTCCAATGTCCTACTTATATTTTACTTCTGGAAGCACATGCCTAAAGTCATTGACAACATACTTACTCCTTCCTTCCTTCCTTTCTTCCTTTCTTTCTTTCTTTCTTTCTTTCTTTCTTTCTTTCTTTCTTTCTTTCTTTCTTTCCTTTGGTTTTTCGAGACAGGGTTTCTCTGTATAGCTCTGGCTGTCCTGGAACTCACTCTGTAGACCAGGCTGTCCTCGAAGTCAGAAATCCTCCTGCCTCTGCCTCCCAAGTGCTGGGATTAAAGGCGTGCATCACCACTGCCTGGCGACAACCTACTTTTTAAATCCCAGATTAATGAGGGAAATGGGCAACTGCAAAAAGTTCTAAATTTCAAAATCATAAAATGTGTGTGGGTATGTGGAGAGGAATGGAGGTCAGAAGAGGTTACCAGTGAGCCACCTGGTGTGGTTGCTAGGAACCGAACTCAGGTCCTCTACAGGACCATCAGGTTTTCCCTGCTAAGTCATCTTTCCAGCCCCCAAATCAGAAATTGAAAACGCAACATCGACAAAGCAGCCGCTGCTGATTTCACCTCAGGATGCTGCCTCAAAGCTGCCATTCAGAATCTGTTCCAAGAGATCTGAAGATGGGCATTGTTCAAATCTATCCTAACCAACTCTAAAACATAATCTCCTGGAAGACGGCAAGCTCATCTCTGCAATTCTTCCTAGATCTAAAATGTCGTGAGTGAGTTATGGTTGTGACTTAAATGTGTCATCCCCTTGTATACAAGACCTTAGACATCTAAGGGGATGAATAAATGTTCAAACAGCTGGAGGCCAGGGGAGACAGCCAAAGCCAGGTCACAGTATCTTCCTGAAGAATGACCTAAACGTGCTCTAATCAAGAGCCTGACTCATTCCACTCTGGCTGTCTCCTTTGATCATCTAACAGAAGACTATTAGCTGTGGTTTCTCTATTATTCTCCTTTCTTCCGAGTTAGCTCAGGCCTTTAGCATCACCCATGTGACCCTCTAAAACATAGGAGACATTTTATGTCACTCTCAATTCATCATCTCTTGTCAATTTAACAGAAGGCAAATCTTTATACTTCTGATATGTCATTCTCTTCAATTCAGAGCCTAGGACACTTAACTTCTGCTTCTCACCAGATAACTGTTGGTTGTCTGCCTCCCCAGGGTGGGTCTTCCCCCACTGGAGTCTTTATTAAGACATAACCCTAACCTCTGTGTCAAACCATCTTCTCTGTGTTGGAAATACAGAACAAAATAACATCTCTGCTCTTACGAGGCTCACTGTCAAGTATGGGAAGTGGGCAAAATATACTTCAGAGAACCTGTCAAAACCTGATAGTTCGTAGGTGCGAAAGTGAAGCAGGAACCAGTCCAGAAAAACTAAAGAAGTCTCACCTCATTCAGGACTATCTGAGAATACATTTAATTAAGATGAGAAGCAGAGTCATATTGAAAAGTAGAAAAGACACTGGGAGCTGTGGGTCCAAAGGCCTCTAGAGCCAGGCACAAACCAGATAATCATCACTGAATTATTTCTGAGCTCATGGCAAAGGAACAATACTGTGCCATCTTACCCAGTGGCTCCCTTTTGCAGCAGAAACAAAGTACACTGGGCAGTGTTTCTCCGCGGAGAAAACCTTCTGTAAGGGAAGTGCCACTGTTCAGTAATCCATCTGAATGTAGAATCCAATTTTTGCATTCATGTTGCATTATATAACAAGTATCTGTGTACAGGTGTTAGCTTCCTCAGATTCTTGAGAACTCAACTCATACTTTTTTTTAACACGTTTTCTGCTTGTCACACATCATTTAGCTCAGGCACTGGTGCTAAGAATGCTCCCACTTACATAATTGATTAATAGATGAAATTAGCAAAATACTCAAAAGGGCAGCGACCTGCTCCCACACCCACCAGAGTTTAGGAGTGTAGGAGAAACACACCTCTCCCTCCAGGAAAAGCTTATTAGGAGATGCCACTGGACGGATTTTCCTAATTATCCTTTATAATGCTGTCCCATGGGTCTCTTTATAATTTCTAAAGGTTAGTCAAATTCCAAAGGGAATTTCTGAATCCGAAATAGATGCATCAATAGCTAGTGGTTGGGGTGCAAGCACAGGGACTTGATATTGACTGTGGGGGGGGGTGATTTCGGTGGCTTGCAGGGCCACGCCCAGTCATTATCCACTTTTCCTGTCCCCTCAAAGTGCTCCGCCTTTCCTGAAGCTCTAACTTTCTCTGCTCTCTTCAAAGAGCAAAGAACCACCCAGAACTACGACGGGCATTTAGGATTTCCTTTTTTAAAGAAAAATTTTATCACCAGCCCCCTCTCCTCACTATCAAGGGTGCCAACAATTAAGAAAACAGAAGCGATGATAAGTATGCCCTTATCAGCAAACTGCTGCCAAACTTTGCACGAACAAAAACCAGAGTCACCGGATTTGCAGTCTTCTCTTGTAAGGATAAACTCCCTTCTTTCTCATTGAGAACAGCCCCAACTGGCGGCTGGAAGATCGGGCTACGAAAATTTTAAGAGGTTTGGAAGGTGGCCGCAGCAAGCTTTGGGGGGAGGTAGTGCTACCTCCCAAAGTCACTCCAGAAGGGCTTTGATGAATGTTGGCTCCGGAGACCCGGCCACCGCGTTCTCCACGTGCACCATCAACCCCCATCTACCCTCTTCACCTCCAGCCCAGAAAGGGATAGCTTACAGTTACCTGCTAGCCAAGTCTCGATGCCTGGGCACACGGCGCGGCGGAGACGGTAGGAATGTAGGCAGCAGCGCCAGCAAGGAGCCTGAGCAGCGTGCACCACACCGCACGCGGCTCCAGCGCAGGGCGAGCGCACTGGAAGCCCCGCCCACTCCCTGCGAGGCCACACCCCCGGAAAGGAGCTTTTTAGCCCTTGGCAGGCGCCGTAGTCCGCCTCCAACTGGCTCGGCCTCACTCTGGGCTCCGGCGGCGAGTGCGCAGCGCCCGCTGCCGGTGTAGGGACAGTCCTGTCGCTTCCCACGCATCTCTCCCGGCCTCTGCAGTAGGACTCCGGAGCAGGACAGCATTGCCCGGTGTCTCCGCCCCGCTTCAGCGGCCAGCGTTAACGCCTTGGTGCTGTGGCTGCAGAAGCTGGGGTGCAAGTCTTGGCGCTCGGCGGCTCGGACCGGAGGGCGCGGAACAGGCGATCTGGGCAGTGTCGCTGCGTCCTATCCGCGCTCCCTTCGGCGTCCCCGCCCCTCGTTCGCGCCTCCTCCGGAGCTGAGGGTAGCTCCTCGCGCATTGCAGCGGCGTGTCCTGGACTGCCTTGTGGGAGGCACACCCACCTTGCCCGGCCGCACCCCTGCGCAGCAGCATGTCGGCGCTCGAGTGGTATGCCCACAAGTCTCTGGGCGATGGCATCTTCTGGATTCAAGAACGGTTCTACGAGTCAGGCAACCGGGCCAACATCTGGCTGGTGCGCGGCTCGGAGCAGGACGTGGTGATCGACACGGGCCTGGGGCTGCGCAGCCTCCCGGAGTACCTCTACTCCTCGGGCCTCTTGCAGGATTGCGGGGCTAAAGAGGATGCAGGACGCCGGCCGCTGCTGGCCGTGGCCACCCACGTGCACTTCGATCACTCGGGCGGCCTCTATCAGTTCGACCAGGTGGCTGTGCACCGCGCCGAGGCCGAGGCCCTGGCTCGCGGGGACAACTTTGAGACTGTGACCTGGCTCTCTGACAGCGAGGTGGTGCGGGCTCCCAGCCCTGGCTGGAGGGCCAGGCAGTTCCGAGTGCAGGCAGTGCAACCCACCCTCATTCTGCAGGATGGTAATGAGCCCCGCGGGCGCGCGCTGTCACTGAGGGAGGGGCTTGGAAAGCGTGTACAGCATGGTGCAGACCTTCCGTGGCCCTGTTGGGTTGCAGTGCGGGAATAGTCTGTCTCACCCTTTGCTGCGTGAAAGCCAGCTTGAGCAGAGCCTAGGCCCCGGCAGGCTTCTCTGCCTGGAGATGCGCGCTGCTACTTTGTGGCTGTCTCTTTGAAAGCTCACACCATCCCCAGTCAGTAGGCTCCAGTAGTAACACTGCAGAGACTTGTGACTGGAGATTTTCCGTTCTTTTCCCAAGTACGGGTTGAACATTTCCAGCGTTTGTAACGAGCAGGCTTTTAAGAAATGGCACCTTGTGAAGAGTGTTAGGCTCCTGTGCTTTGAAAACTGCTGACTTCATCTGCCTGCTCACTGCAGAGTGCCGATCAGTCCCACCTGTAGGCTTAGAAAGCTTTGGTTCCATTCATCCCATCCGTACCTTTCAGATGGGTTTGGTTGCTTAGTGCCTCACAAGAAAAAGGGCTTGATAGTGAACTTAAACGTAGAATTATGACAAATATCTGGTCTGGATGAGAGCAAGGCCTAGGAAAGATCGATAAGGGAGTGCGTGTTTAATGTAGACTCTGTTCTCTTGGTCCTAAGAAATAGAACGGAACAAGATGGAGTAGGATCCCACTCCCCTTCTCCCCATGCTGGACCTGCACTAACTGGACTGATTAGCGACAAAGGCAGTATTTGGTATATAAGTTTTATAGTTTTGTCTTAGCATTTATTTATTTATTTACATCCCCAAACCTACTCCTCCTGCTGCTCCCTCCCTCACAGAGTCTCTCCCCCCCCCTCCCTCTCTCCTCCTCTGAGATGGTGGATTCTCCCCTGGTTATTTCTCCCAACACAGCACATCAAGTCTCTGCTCCTCTCTCACTGAGGCCAGACAAGGCAGCCACGGAGACTGAGCTGCATGCCTGCTTCATATGTGCCTGTGTGTGCTCTTTGGTTGGTGCTTCCGTCTCTGAGTGCTCCTAGAGGCCTAGTTGTCTCTGTTGGTCTTCCTGTGGAATTCCCTTCCCCTTTAAGGCTTTTAGTTCTTCCCCCAGCTCTTCCATAAGAGTCCCTGACCACCGTCCAATGGTTGACTGTGGGTATTTGTATCTGTTTCAGTCCACTGCTGGTAGAGCCTCTCAGGACAGTTATGCTAGGCTCCTGTCTGCAAGCATAACAGAGCATCATTAATAATGTCAGGGATTGGTACTTGCTCTTGGAATGAGGTTTGAGTTGGGCAGTTATTGCTTGGCCTTTTCTTCAGTCTCTGCTCCATCCCTGCATTTCTTTTAGACAGCACAGATTTTGGGTCAAAAGTTTTGTGGGTCAGCTGGTGTCCTTATCCTTTCACCGGGAGTTCTATCTGGCAACAAGAGGTGGACTCTTCTAGTTTCATGTCCCCACTGTTGGGAATCCTGGCTAAGCTCACCCTCATTGATTCCTGGGAGCCTCCTCTAGCCTAGGTCTCTGGGACATCCTAGAGATTCTCCCCTCCTCCAACCTCCACCCTCATCTCCACAGCTGAAGATTGACATTCATTCTCCTGGCCCTCTGAGTCTCTTTCCTGTCTGTTCCTGTATCTGATCTTACCCCCTCCTTAATCCTCTTCCCCTCCACTCTTCCACCTACTTCCTTCCCTCCCCCTGCCTCCTATGATTACTTTGTTTCCCTTCTAAGTGTGAATCAAGCATCCTTTCTTGAGCCCCTCTATTGGGTCACTAAACCCAAGACATAATCCTACTGATTTGTGAGCATGGGAGATCTTTTCATCTTCTGATATCTTCTTCAGTTGCTTGCTTCAGGAAAAACTTGAAATTTTTATCATACAGATCTTTCACTTGTTTGGTTAGAGTTAAATGAAATATTTTATATTATTTGTGACTATTGTGAAGAGTGTTATTTCCCTAATTTGTTTCTCTGCCCATTTATCATTTGTATAAATGAGAGGGCTACTGATTTCTTTGAGTTAATTTTATACCCAGCCACTTTGCTGAAGTTGTTTATCAGCTGTAGGAGTTCTCTGGGGGAATTTTGGGGATTTCTTATATATACAATCATATCATCCATCAATAGTAATACCTTGGCTTCTTCCTTTCCAATTTGTATCCCTTTGACCTCCTTTTGTTGTCTAATTGTTCTAGCTAGATCTTTGAGTACTATGTTGAATAGATAGGAGGAGAGTGGGCAGCCTTGTCTTGTCTGTGATCTTAGTGGGATTGCTTCAAGTATCTCTCCATTTAATTTGATATTGGCTGTTGGTTTGCTGTATGTTGCTTTTATTATGTTTAGGTATGTGTCTTGAATTCCTGATCTCTCCAAGACTTTTAATTTGAAGGGGTGTTGTATTTTGCCAAAGGCTTTTTCAGCATCTAATGAGATGATCATGGGATTTTTTTTTTCCTTCAATTTGTTTAAATAGTGGATTATGTTGATGGATTTCTGTATATTGAATCATCCCTGCGTCCATGCGATGAAGCCAACTTGATTTTGGTGAATGATGTTTTTGATGTCTTCTTGGATTCAGTTTCCTAGAATTTTATTGAGTATTTTTTCGTCAATGTTCATAAGAGAAGTTGGTCTGAAGCTCTCTATCTTTGTTGAATTGTTGTGTGGTTTGGGTATCAGGGTAACTGTAGCCTCATATAGTGGATTAAGTAGTGGTCCTTCTGTTTCTATTTTTTGGAATAGTTTGAGGAGTATTGGTTTTAGCTCTTCTTTGAAAGTCTGGTAGAAAACCATATGGCCCTGGGCTTTGGTTTGTTTGTTTGTTTGTTTGTTAGTTAGTTAGAAGATTTAATGACTGCTTCTATTTCCTTAGGGGTTATCAGACTGTTTAGATAGTTTAACTGATCTTGATTTAAGTTTGGTGTGTGGTATCTGTCTTGAAATTCATCCATTTTAGGTTTTCCAGTTTTGTGGAATACAGGGTTTTGAAGTAAGACCTAATGATTTTTTTTTTTAATTTACTCAGTTTCTATTGTTATGTCTTCCTTTGATTTTTGATTTTGTTAATATAGACAGTCTTTGTGTCTTCAGTTACTTTAGCTCAGAGTTTATCTATCTTGTTGACTTTCCTCAAAGAACCAGCTCTTGGTTTTATTGATTCTTTATATTCTCTTTGTTTCTGATTGATTGATTTTAACCCTGAGCTTGACAATTTTCCGCTGTCTACTCCTCTTGGATTTGTTTGTTTGTTTGTTTGTTTTTTGTTCTAGAGCTTTCAGGTGTTCTGTTTAGTTGCTAGTATGAGAGCTCTCTCCAGTTCTTTATGAAGGCACTTAGTGCTAGGAACTTTCCTTCTAGCTTTGCTTTCATTGTGTCCCATAAATTTGAGTATGTTGTGCCTTCATTTTCATTAAATTCTAGAAAGTCTTTAATTTCTTTCTTTATTTCATCCCTGACCAAGTTATCATTGAGTAGAGAGGTGTTCAGTTTCCATGAGTCTGTGTTCTTTGTGTTGCTTTTGTTGTTATTGAAGTTCATTCTTAATTCATGGTGATCTGATAGAACACAATGGATTGTTTCAATCATCTTGTATCTGTTAAGGCTTGCTTTGTATCTGAATATATGGTCAGTTTTGGAGAAGGTTCTGTGGAGTGCTGAGAAGAAGGTATATTCTTTTATTTTGGGATGAAAGGTTCTGTAGATATCTGTTAACTCTATTTGGTTCATAACATCTGTGAGTTTCATTGTTTCTCTTTATTTTCTGTTTCAATGTCCTGTCCATTGGTGAGAGTGGGGTATTGAATTCCCTCGCTATTATGGTGTGGACTTCGATGTGTGATTTGAGCTTTCATAAAGGTTCTCTTACAAATGAGGCTGCCCTTGCATTTGGAGCAGATGTTCAGAACTGAGAGTTCCTCTTGGTGGATTTTTCCGTGGATGAGTATGTAGTGTCCTTCTCTTTTGATAACTTTTGGGTAAAAGTCTATTTTATTAGATATTAGCATGGCTACTCCAGCTTGTTTCTTGGGTACGTTTGCTTGGAAAATCTTTTTCCAGTCGTTTACTCTGAGGTAGTATCTATCTTTCTTGCTAAGGTGTGTTTCTTGTATCCAGCATAATGATAGATCCTGTTTATATATACAGTCTGTTAGCCTGTGTCTTTTTACTGGTGAATTGAGGCCATTTATATTGACATATATTAATGACCGATGACTGTTAGATCCTATAATTTTGTTGTTGGAGGTGGTATTGTGTGTGTGTGATTCTCTTCTTTTGGTTTTGATGTGAGATGATTAATTTCTTGTGTTTTCTTGGATGTAGTTACCTGCCTTGTGTTGGAGTCTTCTTTCCAGTATCCTCTGTAGGTCTGCATTAGTAGAAAGATAATTGCTTAAATTTGGTTTTGTTATGGAATATTTTGATTTCTTCATCTGTGGTGATTGAGAGTTTTGCTGGGTATAGTAGTCTGGCACTACTGTGGTCTCTTAGGGTCTGCAAAACATCTGTCCAGTATCTTCTGGCGTTTAGATTCTCTGTTGAGAAATTGCATGTAATTCTTATAGGTCTGCCTTTATACATTACTTGGCGTTTTTTTTTCCATTGCAGCTTTTAATGTTTTCTTTGATCTGTACATTTAGTATTTTGATTATTTTGTAATGGGAGGATTTTCTTTTCTGCTCTGGTCTATTCGGTGTTCTGTAACCTTCTTGAATATTTATAGCCATCTCTTTCTTTAGGTTAGAGAGGTTTTTTTCTATGATTTTGTTGTAGATGTTTTCTGGCCCTTTGAATTGGAATCTTCACACTCTTCCATTCCTAGTATTCTTAGGTCTGGTCTTTTCATAGTGTCCCAAATTACCTGCATGTTTTGAGTTATGAACTTTTTACATTTGGTATTTTCTTTGACCGATATATCCATTTCTTCTATGGCATCTTCTATGCCTGAGATTCTCTCCTCCATCTCTTGTATTCTGTTGGTGCTGCTTGCATCTGTAGTTCCTAAGTTGTCCATCTGCAGGGTTGCCTCCATTTGTGTTGCTTCTATTTCCATTTTTAGGTCTTGGACTGTTTTATTCGTTTCCTTCACCCATTTGTATTTGCCTGGATCTCTTTAGACAATTTATTTGTTTCCCCTTTAAGAGTTTCTACCTGTTTGATTGTACTTTCCTGTATTTCATTAAGGGAATTATTTATATCTCCTTTAAAGATTTATGTCATCTTCATGAGATGGGATATAAGGTCACAGTCTTGCTCTTCAGATGTCTAGTATAGCCAGGGCTTGCTGTAGTAGGAGAGCTGGATTCTGGTGGTGCCATATTGTATTGGCCTCTGTTGGTTATGTTCTTACACTTGGGTTTTGCCATCTGGTTGTCTCTGGTGTTGGCTGGCCTGGGTGTTCCACGTTGGAACAGGGCTCCTGGGAGGTAGGCAGAGCTGTGGGGTGCGGCTCAGTGTGCTGATCTCTGAGTGCTGCAGGTGTAGGTGCAGGCCAGAAGGAAGATGGAGCTCTGACAGGGTGGGGCATGGTGCAACCTTAGCTAGTATAGGTGTAGACCAGAGAGAAGTTGGAACTCTGGCTGGACAGGGCAGAGCCCACAACTGCTAGTAGGTTTTATTTTTAAATTTTATCCATAATAACACTTGTGAAGTGAGGCCAGAGACCTCTGATTAAAGGTTTCACCTAGAGTCCACTAAGCAGAATCATAATCAAACCCAGGACTTACACCATGGCATAAAAGATGCAAGCACACAGAATATAGAAAAATTCTACTCATGAGATACATTATGAAAATCATGGGTAGATCATGAAAATAACTTTTTCTGTGTTAATCATCTTTAATTGCCTACAAACTCCTCCATAATGTTAAAAAACAGTCCAGTTGCTGCATTATCATGATGCTTAGTAAACTTAACAATTTTGCCAATAATGAAGTATTTTACAGAGATACACTTATCCCACAGATATAATATATGATACTTAAAAGTATGAGATTATATTCTCTTACAACCACCTAACAGGTCCCTTCTTCATTAAAGTTTTAAGTCTAAATATTTCTTTTTTAAAAACTGCTCTAGAAGGGAGTCTACTTTGAAAACTATAAGCTGAATGTAGTGATACACATCTTAAATTGCAGCACTTGGGTGGTAGAGGCAGGTAGATTTCTGTGAGTTCAAGGCCAGCCTGATCTACAGAGGGCATTCCAGACAGCCAGAACTACATAGTTAGACCCTGTCTCGAAAGCAAAACAAACAAGAAACAAAACAAAAACAGAAATTACACATTTACATTAGATATAATTTTTATCACTATATTTCTTCTTAAAATTGAAGGTTTCAGGGAGAAACCTAAAATTTACATTAGCTGTGTATGGTGGCACATATCTTTAGTCACAGCACTTGAGAGACAGGCAAATTGCTGTGAGTTGGAGACTAGCCTGTTCTACATAGTGAGTTCCAGGAAGAAAAAGATAAAAGAAAAAAAATTGAAAGTTACATGGCATAAGGCTATAATTCCAGCTCTTAGGAAGCTGAGTCAACAGTTCAAAGCCACCAAAAAATTAAAATACCCTCTTTATTCAGAGAAAACATGTCTGAAAAAAACCAAAAAAAAAAATGACATTAATATTAAATTGTATTAAACTGTTGGAAATAAGAATATTTTATTTGTTTACTCTTTACTATTGCCAGCAATATGAAGTCAAGAGTCAAAGAGCAGTGGGGAAGCAATGAGCTGTCTTAGTAGGTAAAGGCATTTCCTGCCAGCCTGGCAACCAGAGTGTGACCCCCTGAATCCTCCATGGTAGACGGAGAGAACTGAGTCTAGCAAGTCAATAGCCACACACAGAGTTTGGCACATGAGCGTGCCTGTGTATGTGAGTACACACACACACACACACACACACACATGCACACATGTGCACACACGTGCATACATACACATGTGCACACATACACACACGCACACACACATGCACACACACGTTTGCAGTTTTCTTTTTAGGAACGGTAGGGATTATTGTTATATAGTGGAGGAGAGACTAGCTGAGTATCATGGCTGTGATCTAGACTGATTAGAAACCAGTATTATAATCCTGATTTTCCAAATCCGAGAGTTGATGGTGTTGGTGTCCAGGAATCGCCACACAAACCGTATGAACACTGATCTCAGTTAAGCAAGGGTAGTTTATTGAACACACACTGAAATACTTGTCAGACCGGAGACATCGTTCAGAATTGGGTCTGAAACTTATGACATCAAACTTTTCTCAGAGCAGGCTTTTTATAGGAAAAACCAGGTTCTAAAGTTTAATATCAAACAGTGAAGTGATATAACATTTTGCTTTAGCTGACCTTTAAGCTGATTGGTCCAGAGTGAGGTAGGAGGGGTGGTGAACAGGTAGTGAACAAAATAATATCAGTACATTGAGATAACAGAACATAAGTGATTCAACCATAACTTTTTGGTGTATTAGTAACATTTTCCAGTGTCAACTCTGGATAATTACTTCTAGGAAGTGGAGTCTGCAAACTTGAACTTACTTTACCTTATGAGCTAAATGGAGACTGAATACAAAATGGCTACAGTAATGTGAAAAGGAGTGGGCCTCACCAGTGTTAAATCCTGACATTTTTGGAGCTGGAAAAAAATATTGTAAATTACGGGTGTATGGTGCTTTGAGCCTCGTTTTGAGAGTGACAGGACCATGTTGTGTAAAGTTGCTTCTCATTAAGAGATAGATACCTCAAGCTCTCCAGCATCATCTGACCTCTCATCTCAGGAAACTAATTTCCTGTCTTCTGAATGATGTGGGCTGCTAAGTGAATATTACACAGTCCAGATGTCTGGAAGGAGATACATATATATTAAAAATTCATTTACGACTTGCGCACGCACACACACTCATGTGCAGCTGTAATAGAACAGCTTTGGCTAGAATACAAGTAGGCAAAGTCACTACATTTCATTAAGTGGATAGATGATTTGCTGTCAAGGGAAAGCATAAATCTGCACTGTTATCTCTAACCTAAAAGCTGCCTCTAACTGAAGGTCAAAGAGGGTAGCCATCTCATCGAGTGCATTAGCCTCGATGGGAAACAATCCTTGTACTACAGTGAAACAGTGTCTTTCTGTAAGATGTAAGCAATAGACCTGAGATACAGTCCAGGCCTTTTGAACATATCACTTTGTCTATTCTTCGCAGTATTCTGTTGATTCAATTACAAGTGATTTCCCGTTGTCCTCATGATTCATATCTAAATAGTTTGTCAAACATCGCCACGATAAATTATATTAGAGGAAAGGAGTGGTTTCAGATAGAGATGTCATTTATGCAAATTAAAAACTGCACATACCAGAAAGGGGTGAACAGACATGTAATTTGTTTCCCTCCTGAAACCCGATGGAACTGTGGACATCCTTGTGACCACCAAAGCCAGCAAAATGTCTGTCCGGGAGAAATACGGCAGTTGTACTTAACACAGTGCTTCTCAGCCTGTGGTTTGTGACCTGCTTTGGGGCTCTCACAGTCCTTTCACAGGGGTCACCAAGGACCATGGAAAACACAGATAGTTACGTTATAGTTCACAATAGTAGCAGAATTATAGTTATGAATAACAACAAAAATAATTTTATGGTTGGGGCTCACCACAACATGAGGAACTGTGTTAAATGACTACAGTGTATTATTAAGGCTGAGAGCCACTGGTTTAACACAACTCGGTAGCTGGTATTGGTTCAAATTTTAGGAGTCTGACTCAAGTAGTTTATTTTAGGCATATTTAAGTGCAACACAATGTGGAAAAAAATTTCCTGGTGATAATGAACTCAATCTTGGGTACACAACAAAGCTTAGGACATGAATACATTGAAAATCTTATAAAGTACAATTGATATTGTATATAAAGTTGGGCTCTATAGATTAACTGAGGAAAAATGCTTTAGACAAAGAAGTTTATAATAATGATCTAGGAGAAGAAAGTGCAATGGGCTGAGACAGACAAGCTCAAGACAAGGGTCTGGGGGAGCCAGTGTGGCCCCCCACACTGGCCACTTACATAATACAAAGGTCACCGGGTGATAAACCACATCTGTTCCCGGCTTTCTGGGCAGAAAACAGGTTGTCTCTTTGAAGAGACAACTATGCATTTAACATTCCTGGTTTCCCCACAAGGATCTACTGCCTCCTATATGAAACTAATATTACCATAAAGAGACCATGACTTGAAGTTTAAGTCTACATTGGGCAAGGGAATGATCTTGGGTGGTGGAAATTAGATGTGACCAAGTGAACAGTTCTATCTCAAGAGCCAGTTCAGTATGGGAACCTCAGTGGGGATGAGAGGAACAGTAACATACATAGCATAAGTGTGAACATTTAAAAAAAAAAAAAAAAAAACGGAATGGCTTCCCCATTCAGATAGTTTGGTCTCACGGGACTGAAAATAATGGCTTTTTTAAATTGAGGAATGCTTGGTACAGTCAGGCTTAGGGACTCAAAACAGAGAGTGGGGAATGAGTGTACGCTCCTTACTAGATTCTCAGGAGAATGAGAGCAAAGCCATCTAGGCATAGGAAATTAGAGCCTTATCATCTGGGACGTGTGACTCTCTGAGAGAGAATGGAACATGCCAGTATGGAGGCTATCTGCCTTCCCTGGCCTGACCTCTATACTGTCGAGCCTGCTTCCTATGACTTCACGTGCCATTTTCTTTTCTGCTCTTTAAAAAGACTGCCAAGCTTTCTGCCTGGGATCAACTAGACTGATTAGAAACTGGGATATTTAACCCTGGTTTCCCAAACTTCAGCTGATGGCAAATCCTGAGAGTTTTGGAGCTGGAAAAGTACTGTAAACTCTTGGTGTGGGTGCTTTAAACGTTAAGCCTTTGAAAGCATGAGAAGAAAACACCACCAAATTCTTTGAGGATTATAGGAAAGTCACTTTTCATTAATAGATGGACACCTCAATCTGGCCAAGTTTCTGTCCAGAGTTGCTGACACAAGATCAAATATCTTATCATTTAGCTTAAATCAACTTGGAAGTCAATGTGGGATTACCATCAGCATTGTCCAAAACCAAGCAATGCTATGGGAGAGGTATTCTGGAGGCAACAAGGAGGTTTTTAAACTGAGCACCAAAACACTATCTACAAAGAATTTAGGAAGCTTAAAGCATAACAATTCATTTTGTAGCAGATGAGTATAATAAATGTACCCCCCCCCCAAAAAAATGGGAAAAAATGGAACCGAACAGGAAAAAGAGTAGGTAAGCAGACGACCTTTGGAAGGCCAGCACTGGGGCACGAGTGCAGAGGTCATTTGAGGAAGGTGATGTGTAGAAGCAATCCAAACATACATCCCATGTGTAGAAGATGTGCATTCAGACCAAAAGATCCCACAGGATGCCAACACAGGGATGAAACTCATCCATGTCAAGCATGCTGTAAAAAATGAGAACACTGGGGACAAAGAAGATCCTACAGGTTCGCAGAAGTCAATAGGGGTCAGATATTGGGATGAGAGCCAGTTTAGAGCAGCCATTTTGCTATAGTAATCCTCCCCATCTTAAAAGGCATCCACCCCATCATCAGCCAGATGCTCACAAAAGCACTTCCCACAGGCTGTTACTTAGGAAACCACCGGGTGTGCTCCTCACAGGGAAGGAAGGAAGCCAGCAGAGGAAGGCACTAAGTACAGTAACAAGTCTAATGGAAGGAAAAAGGAAAGCATCAGGATGATTGAGTCGGTGCCCTGTGGGTGACTGCAGGTGTAGACAGACCACAGTTCTTTTGGATGGCTGTGTGGTGAGAAATGAATGTGTGTAAGGATGGAGAGTGAGAAAAGCGAAAAATGTGGAAAGCAATCAATAGCATAAACATTTTAAATCCATAGGAATACATGCATGAAATTGCTGGGGTGTATCTAATTGTTACGTCAGAAAACTATTACTTGGAGACAACCGTGTTTTGTAGAAGTAAGTCTCAGAAGAAGAAGCTACAGTTACTTAAAATGGTCACCTTTGAGGGGTAGAGAATAGGGAAGGAAATGTCTCTTCCATTTTAAAGCCCTAAACATCTTATTTCAAATATATGTATTTTTTTTTATTATTAAAAGCTGAAATTAGAAAAGAGATGGAGGATGCTTGAATGGGAATGGGCATTTGAGAGGTCAAGAGGTGGTAGGGAGGGAGAAAGGAAAGGAGGGGAGGGGAGGGAGGGCCAGGGGAAGGAATGAAGGGAGAGGGAGGGAGGGAGGATTTCATGGGTAAATGGTCCTCATAAGTTTTCATGAAATACTTGAAGTACTTGAATTTCGTGATGTACTTGAGCACTTCTTACATGCAGGACGCCTTTTTAAACCTTGAGGTAGAGTAGAGCAGTGGGACTTGGCACCGAGGTTAGTGTCTGCTTTGCCTGGTGTCTATTTGTCTTTCTGTTGTTGTTAAAAACAGTTTGAATATCACCTAGGTATTACTAAATAGACTCCATTCTTGCATTGGTACTGCTTCTGAACATAAAACTTCCCTCACACCACTACCTTTTGTACATTTGTTAAGTAATTGGTCTCAACTTGTGCTGCCTAGTCAACCTGACACAAGCTAGAGTCATCAGAGGAGAGTGAGCCTCAGTTGAGAAAATGTCTCTCTCTCTCTCTCTTTTTTTTTTTTTTTTTTTTTTTTTTTTGGTTTTTCGAGACAGGGTTTCTCTGTGTAGCCCTGGCTGTCCTGGAACTCACTCTGTAGACCAGGCTGGCCTCAAACTCAGAAATCCGCCTGCCTCTGCCTCCCAAGTGCTGGGATTAAAGGCGTGCGCCACCACCGCCTGGCAGAAAATGTCATTTTTAAAATTAGTAATCAATGGGATAGGGCCCAGACCATGGTGGGTGGTGCCATCCCTGAGCTGGTGGTCCTGGGTACTGTAAGAAAGCATCTGGGCAGCCCATGAAGAGCAAGCCTCCTGGTTCCTGTCCTGCATGAGTGTCTACCCTTGATGGTTTTTTTGTTTGTTTGTTTTGGGGTTTTTTTTGTTGTTGTTGTTGTTTTATAACTGTATAATTCTGTTTATTCTTTGTAATTAGCAAGCATATTGTGAGAAGATATTTTGAATAGCACTTATATTTGTTTTCTATAATTGACCATGATGGGACAGTTTCCTAAAAGACAAATGTACTAGTCGGGACCAGCTGATGATGATGCTGTTGAGATGATTTAGGTAACCCTGTGCTCTGCCAAAGGAAACTGAGATATGTATCAGTTCATTCAAACTTCCCACTCGGGCAAGGGAGCACTCTGAAATCCTGGACCCAGTTTGTGTTGGGGAGGGCTTCCACCATCTAGAAACGTTGATTTGCACTCTTTCAGGTGACATCATAACCAACTATGGAACCTTGAAGGCTATAACTAGGGGCAACCCCTGAGTTAGACATCACTCGTGAGGTTGCCTCTGATATGTTAGCTGCTAGGTTTAGGCCTGGTGTCTTAACTAGGACGATTAGTCTGATTTTGAAATTTCTGGTAGCTGGTTACAGCGCCCTAGAAGGATACTTCTGAGGAAGTATTCTTAGAACTCCTCAGAGTTTCCCAGAGTGGACCCTGGTGAATTGCCAACATCTGACTATTCACCAATCAGTTTCCGATATTGACAGCTTAATTATCTCCATTCTTTGACTGACCCTGGTGTCAGGGAGGAGGGGGAGGGAGGAGGGAGAAGGGAGGGGAGGAGGTGTTCAGAGGAGAAATCAGTTACACAAAAGAAAGGGGGTGTAAACCATGAAGGAAGAAGGGGGAACAGCTTGGAGCCTGACTTACCCTTACCGGGAACACTAGCTCTTATCATCCTGGATAGTGGCAGAGGCGATAGGTTACTCCCCGAAAAGGGGAGTAACTTGTGGCAGAGAAAAAGCCTCTCACAAACCAAGAAAAGGGCAGAAAAGTGGATCAAAATTTTCATGTTACAGAGAACATGGAGAAGGAAATTAAAAGTGCAGCACATCCCCATCTTCAGGAAGAGGATAGTATGGGAAATCCTGCACAGTCACTTACTGTAACAACATCCAGCCGGGCGGGCGGTGGTGGCGCACGCCTTTAATCCCAGCACTTGGGAGGCAGAGGCAGGTGGATTTCTGAGTTCGAGGCCAGCCTAGTCTACAGAGTGAGTCCAGGACAGCCAGGACTACACAGAGAAACCCTGTCTCGAAAAACCAAAACAAACAAACAAACAAACAAACAACAACAAAACAACATCCACCTGATGTTTCTAATATACCTCAAATAGGATGAGTTGAAGAAATTTAAAACAGGTATTGAGCTGTCTGACCGGATGAAGCCCACTCTCTTTAATATAGTCCTAACTTGGGATGTCAGACTGCTGCCCTAATGCCATCTCTAGGATGCATGCAATGACACACAGGAGACCACATGTTCAAGAAATACTGTTTTAATGCTGGATTTAGTCAATGAATTGCTGTTATTTGTTTTATTTTGTTGTGTTTTTTATTTGTGTTTTGTTTTTGTTGGTTTTTGTTTTTTGTTTGTGTTTTGTTTTTATTTTTTGATTTTTGTTTTCTAGTTTGTGTTTTGGTTTTTGTTGTTTTTTGTTTATTTTGTTTTTAGTTGTTTATTGCTTTTTGTTTGGGTTTAGGGTTTTGTTTTTGTTGTTTTTGTTTTTTTTTTTTTTGGTTTGGGTTTTGTTTTTTGTTGTAGTTTTGTTTTGGTTTTGGTTTTATTCTAAGTTGTTTTGTTTGTGTTTCTGGTTTTGTTTTCGGTTGTTTTTTTGTTTGTTTGTTTGGGTTTTTGGTTTTGTTTTTTGTTTGTGTTCTTGGTTTTTTGTTGTTTGTTGTTTTGTTTGTTTGGGTTTTTGGTTTTGCTTTTTCTTATTTTTTTTTGTTTTTTGTTTTTTGTTTTTTGTTTGTGTTTTTTGGTTCCGTTTTAGTTTTTTGTTGTTTTTTGTTTGTTTTTCATGTTTTTGTTTTGTTTTCTTTCGTTTTTGTCTTCCTGACCCCACCACAGTGATTATTTTCCTTGAGTCGATTGCAAACCTTGGCCATTATCATTTTCCAATCCTCTTATCCTTGTTCAAACTGTCTATTTCCCAAAGGAATGTCCATCCCAGTGCCATTCTCTGCTGAAGATGAGGAGGGACATCAGCAGGAAGAGGCAGAAGCTGTTTACCAGCATCTCCAGGGCTGGAGTTGGATGCTGTTCAGTTAAAGCTGGGGGTAGTGGTGGTGGGTTTTTTGTTTTTTGTTTTGTTTTTATTCTTTTTGTTTGTTTGTTTTTCGAGACAGGGTTTCTCTGTGTAGTCCTGGCTGTCCTGGAACTCACTCTGTAGACCAGGCTGGCCTCAAACTCAGAAATCCACCTGCCTCTGCCTCCCAAGTGCTAGGATTAAAGATGTGCGCCACCACCTTGTTTTTATTCTTGAAAATATTATACAAAATGAAAATGCACAGATCAGTACTGTTCTGGACCACCATACACTACTGGACTTGTACAGGATGTAGAACTGCAGCCAAACTACTGACTGAACTCAAGGACTATTAAGAAAAGCACCATGGTCATTTAAAGACCCATTCTTTCCCAGACCTGCCTTAGTTTTGGAAGTTGATTTGAAGTAACTATAATGGCAAATGTCCATTTTTATCTCAGGTCTCACTGAATACAAACCTCATTTAGGGCTGTATTGAATTGGGGTTTTTTGTTTGTTTGTTTGTTTTGTTTTGTTTTGTTTTCAAAAGTTCTATTCAATTTAAAGTTATTCTATTAAAATTTTTATTCTTAAAAAGTTTTGGTATATATTAAGATGAAATTGAGATTTTTTTTTTCTCATTAGATTAACATTCCCACTGTGGATGTTAGGGATTTGGTATTTAGGGTTGATACAACCAGTTTTAAAATAACTGATTTTACATGTGATAGTTTATATTTAAGTTTTCTATTCATTATCTTATGGTTGTGTTTATGCAATTTTTACTTAAGGTTTAAAGTTACTTAAACATTTCACAAGCTCTGGTGTCTCCTGTTTCTTTTATGGCATAGTAATAAAACCTGGATTGTGAGGTGAAACCTGAAAAGCAGGTGTTGAGGGCTTGACTCACCAGCTTAAGCCTTAGATACATTGTGCATATCAGTGATTGTTACTCTGTTCTGGGCCTCTGCAATGGAGTTAGAACGTTCCAGAGAGAATCCACTCCTTTATCTTGGATTATAGAGGGAGAATATACGTGGAGTTTAGTTGAGCAGTGCCCAGCTGAGCTATATAGAGTGGTAGTAATAGACAAATGTATTGATGCACACGGGGACACTTGTCATTGAAGCTGCTCTCCATTACTGTAAAGGGAACTCAGGGAGGTCCATTGCTCACTGCTGCCACAGACTGAGACTGACACTGGAAAATGAAACAGTATCTTCATAGTTTTGCCCAGATGTAGGGAAAGAAAATGTCTCAATTCTCTTTTGTCTATAGCAAAGAGATTATATAGAAAAGACTTAACAGAGTTGGGTGAATGGCTCAGTTGGCAAAGTACTTACCAGTAGGTTTGAGGATCCAAGTTTCACCAAGAACCCCATTAAGATAAACCATGATGGGTGGCCATGAGAAGGAAGAGACCATGTCCTTTATGGCAGAGTGGTTTTCCATCTCATCTCTTTCCTCCAGCTCTCCTCCTTCCTTGGGAGTATGTTTTTTCCTAATCAGTGATTCTTGCTTTTTATGCAAGTAGAAGTCTCTAATCGATTCCTTGAGGACAGAAGATCCTAGAAATCCTCCAGAGGGTCTTCTGAACCTTGTTATCATCCAATATCAGTGGTGTCTATTTTCAAATGCTTAATGTGTATACTTTCCTAAAGAGTATCACATGAGCTGGAGCGATGGTTGAAAAACCTGAAGCATGGTGGTAGATGGGAGAGCTTACCCACTTATGATGTTTAAGTCTATATGTTCAGTCCTCAGTACCTGCTCGAGACCTCAGATTTACCACTCTCCAGTGTGTTCTGACATGGTCTTCCTGCCCAATGTACCAAATGTAAGACTCTAGGGAGCAGAGCCTTAGGTTACCGTGGCCCCCTGAGTGAACCATGTGGAGGTGTGAATAGATGCAAAAAGCAAGAGGAATTTTAATGATCCAATGCATTGGGGTCGTCCTGCAACCAAAGGAGAGGCAGCCACCCTTGATGTTTTTAATGATGATCTGTGAGCAAAATAAACCATTTTCTCCCCAAGTTGCTTTTGGTCATGGTGTTTTTTTTTTTTTTATCACAGTAGTATTAACCCTGACTAAAGCACAACTTTTATATGGATCAACTTAATAATTTCTTTCCCTAAGTTGGCAGTCATTTAGTAAACAAACAGTGGTGGTTTTTAATTCCCAGAAGTACCTTAAATCTGGAATGATCATCTGGTAGAAGGATTCTGACCTCAAGAAAATAATTTGGAGAAATCGAAGGATGTCTTTCATTAACAATATTACTGCTAAGGTTAAGTCAGGACCAGATAGGATGAAGCAGTAATGAGACTTTTCCTCTTTTCTTTTCTTTTCTTTTCTTTTCTTTTCTTTTCTTTTCTTTTCTTTTTCCTTTCTTTTCTTTTCTATTTTTCTTCTCTTTTTTCTTTTGCCCTGATATATTTAAGATAGATGTTCTGTGACTACAGTCATGACCAAAGTTCTTTCGGAGCCTTCAGCTCTGTGCTCATGTATCATTTGGCATATTTTGTTGATTAGGCATGACTGTAGTTCCAGAACTTTGGGGTTCAAAACAACCACTTGAGTAAATTTGTTAAAAGTAGAAATTCATAGGCCCTAATAGCCAGAACTTTAGATGCCACAGGGGTGATACAGGACAAAGGAGGCCTTATTGTCAAGGGACTCTCCAGGTGAGTGGTGGAGTCAGTGTGAAAGATGATGTTACACCAGTAGACCACAGGACTACTGCCTTTCAGCTTGGAGACATTAACATCAGACTTCTAACCAAAGAGGCAGGCTCTCTCAGTAGTACTTCTGAAAGTGTGGTCCTGGATTGAGAAGTCTCCAGGTTGCTGGGAACTGATCAAAATTTAGATTCTTGTATACTACTCTGTATCTATCTATAGAATCAGGAATGTGTAGGACCTATGTCTACAGTTTTACAAACCCTTTTATAGGATGTCAGGGCATACTGAAGTATGGAAACAACTGGTACAGTTCATTGATAACAAAATTTCTGGATGTCAAGAATTACCTAAAAGTTTCACAAACTTCCCAAAAAAGCTCACTCTCTGGGGGCCACCTGCTCAAACATCTGAAGTATTGGAGACATTTGTATTTCAACTATAACATTGTGTCCTTCATTTAGGCAGAAACAGCATTTTTTTTTTCCGTGCTGTGACTTTATTTCACTTGCTGTAATTATATAGTATAAGCATTCCCATGTTGTCTTTTCATAATTGTATTTATTATTCTGAGCTGTATATGTTTTTATGGGCTTCTTGTTTATGCAGTTCTGTAAATTAAACCCACATCCTCACAAGTATTAGGCATGGACTTGACCACTAACCCACAACTTCAGCCTTCATGTAAATTTCTACAGTCATTTCCTTTTTTTAAAAAAAAGTTTTTGACACTTATGACTATCATATGAATAGATTCTATTGTTATTGTCATTTTATAGATTAAAAGAAAACCAATCTCATCAAGAGAGAAAGTGACAAGATTTTAAGTTCACACAGCAAGTGATGGGCAGATCATGAAAGTAAACTTACCTCTAGAAGCATCTAGCTTGGGACATGGAGGAGCAAGGCAGCAGTGATAAAGGTGTAATGTCTGAGCAGCATTCTGAGTACAGGCCTTGAATAGCTTAAACTATAAACAATTCTGTAAGGTAAGGACTATAGTTGTTCTCAGTATGGAAGTATGCAAACTGACCAGCCAGGAAGAAAGTTATCAAAAATCTAATGTCTATGCCCTAACTCTTTCCATCTCTTAATTTCTGTAAATTAATTTTCATGATTAACATATAAAATGGTCTCATTGTGACACTTTCATATTTTGCTCTTATTTGATACCCACCACCCACAAATGCACACATACACTGCCTTCTCCATCTCCAACAAATCACCTTGAGATTTTGATTGAGATTTCAATGATTATGTATTAAGCATTATAACAACCACAAAGCACACGTGACTGTCAAAATACAAATTGAAATGAATCAGGTTAAAATTAAAACTCTGGTCCTAATTGCACTACCCCCATTTCAGGTAGTTCTCAGGCTCAGGTGGGCCCCACAGACTGCTTCAGCTGTGGCAGAAGGCTGTGCTGGTGCAACAGTCGGTCTTCAGGTCATTTGTTTCTTTTTCCCCCTGTATTAGTCAGAACTCTCTAGCATCACAGAACTTATGGAATGAATCTCTCTCTTTATAAAGGGAATTTATTGGAATGACTTACAGGCTGCAGTCTAGCTAATCCAACAGTGGCTAGCTATGAACTGAAAGTCCAAGAATCTCGTAGTTGCTCAGGATGTCTCAGACACTTGGTCTTCTGTATATTGGAATCCCAAAGATGTAGGCACTAATGCCAGTGAAAGAGGATGTGCCAGCAAAGTGAGGGCAAGCAGGCGAAGAGCAAAACCCTCCTTCTTCCATGTTCTTATATGGGCTTTCAGCAGAAGGTGTGACCCAGATTAGAAGTATATCCTCCCTTCAAGGTCAGTATTATAGGCAAATGTCTTCCTGCCTCAAGATCTAGATCAGAGGTGTGTCCTCATACCTCAAAGGTCTGGACTAGAAGTGGATTCACCCACCTCAAACCAAGCAGAATATGTCACAGGTGTTCCTCCATTTCTGGGTTGTACTTCACTCCAGATATCATCAAGGTGATAACCGAGAATAGCCATCACACCCCCTCAGCCCCGGAACTGGGGCTTGAACCTATGCCCTCATACATGCCAGGCAGATTCTCTGTCATTGAGCTATGTCCAACCTCCTACCCCCACCCCTTTTTTTAACCTTCCTTTGTTTTCAATTTTATATTTTGAGAGAAGCTCTTATTAATTTTCACAGGCTGACCTTAACCACGTGCAGGAAGCTAGGGCAGCACTGTACCACCATGTCTGCCTGTGAGCACCTTTTATTCTTGTCTGAGTAGTCTTTTTGGTGTTCTTTTGAATTTTTTTAAAAATTTGTTTTTGAAAGTTCCTTGTAGTTTATGTAAATATAGTTAACTTAATTTTTTGTGTGCTCGCCTGATACCTTATACAATTTCTAACCTTTTTTTTTTGTTTTGTTTTATCTCAGTTCATTGGCTTTTTCTTGATTATGTAGTGTAGGAGGCATGTAGGTCCTTGTGCTTCAGGTATGTGCTATGGAAACCAGGAATGTTAAAGATGCGTGGTTGTCTCTTCAAACAAGGAGATCTAGAACGGGTTTTCTGCCCAGAAGGCTGGAAATGGATGTGGTTAATAGCCTTTGCATTAGCTGTGTGCAGAGGACATACCAGCCCTCCCCAGAACTTTATCTGAGTTTGTCTCAATCTATGCACACAGATTTGGGTTAATTTTCACCAGGAAACAGTCTGCAAATGGTACTGAGCTTAGATAGGACTAAAGTAAACTACTGGGGGCCAGATTCCAGAAGTTTGAACCAACACTGGCTACTGAATGGTGCTGGATCCAACTACTTCCCTTTCTCTTGCAGATTGTTAATGTGCTGGCCATGATTGATGGATGCTCGTGTGCACATGCACACACACATACACACACACACACACACACACACACACACACACACACACACCAAGTATAGTATTGCTCTATATTGGGTCATAGTGCCTGTTAACAAAGATACAGTTATACAGTTTCTTCTTTTGTACTACTTGTGACTTTACTTCTGTTCTCCTGGCTTGTTGCATTCCCTAAGGTCTTGAGTGCCATGCTCCTGCCTTAGAAGGAAAGCCTTTAGTCATTACTGTTGAGAGAATTACTACCTGTAGGTTGTCCACAGGAAACTTTTATCAAGCTCAGGACCTTTTCCTCTGTGTCTACTTTGCTGGCAATATTTTAAGATCATTTCATGGTTGCTTCTTCATCCTCTTCTTCCTCCTCTTCTTCGTCTTCCTCCTCCCCCCTCTTCCCTTTCCTCCTGTTCTTCTGCTACCACCACCACCTTCTCCTCCTTTGCTTCATCTTCATCATCATTTTGAGGAACAGTCTCAATGTAGCCCCCAGGAGCATGAATTTTCTGCTTTTCCTTAGCCTCTTGACTGCTGGGATATGGGTTTGACCTACCATGCTCAGATCTCCTTTATGCTATTAATACAGTGTGTTCCATTAACTTATTATAATTAATTTACTCATATAGAAATGAAAATATTTGATTTTTACACGTTAAAGTGATTATTAAATTTTTTATTTATTTACATTTATTAGCGAGGTGTGTGTGTGTGTGTGTGTATGTGTGTGTATGTGTGTGTGAATTGCCAAGGCACACAGGTGGAAATATAGATGACCTTGGAGGAGTCAATTCTCCTTCACCATGTGGGTCCTGGGAGTCATGCTCGGGTGACAGCTTGGGAGCAAGTGTCGTTGCCCTCCGAGTCATCTCAGTGGCCCACACATTTACACTGTTCTACAATAAACCCTTGGATTTTTTTTTTCCTGTTTATAAGCCATTGAATTTGATTTGCTCGTGTTTTAAGGTTTGGGGATTAGTTTAGTTAGAAGTTTACGTAGTGTTCATTACTTTGTTTTATGTTTTATACTACCTTTCTCTAGATTTTATTAGCGTAAAATTGATTTCTTAGAAGAGCGTTCCCTTCTGTACCCTGAAGTTCTTTATATAGACTTGCTTGTTGTTAACCCATTCCTCAGTGACTGACACAGCTGGCCAGTTAAGCTCTAAGTCTTGATTAGACTTTCTGGGGAGATTGTAAATTATTGATCATTTTCTTTGCTTTGCATGGATCAATTTAGACTTTTTTTCTTGTAGCACCTTGGAATACTTGTCTCTTTTTAAAGATACTCTAATGTCAGCTAAGCACTAAAATCGGCAGGCTCAAATTGTAACCAGTGCTAGCTTACTGTCCTTTCTAATTGACTTTTTAAGTGACCATATGAAACGGTAAGTTTCATTATAACTAGTTTTGTGGGAGAGTTAGGAGTGTATTTATCTGTCTATATTCCTATTATAAAAAGAAACATATTTGGTTTGGGGTTTGGCTTCTGTGACTTAGCCTGATTTCCCTTTTGTGGGTTCTTAGTTTTGTTGATAAAAGAACTGAAACAATAGTCTCAGAAGAAAACTTGGGGAGCAGTTCTTTCATTTCCTTCTTCCTTCCTCCCTCCCTCCCTCCCTCCCTCCCTCCCTCCCTCCCTCCCTCCCTTCCTTCCTTCCTTCCTTCCTTCCTTCCTTCCTTCCTTCCTTCCTTCCTTTCACTTTAAGATATAAGCAGCAGGTCAGGCGACCTATGCATGCTGCCAGCTCTAGGGACCAGGGAGGTGAATGAAGGAGTGCAAAGATCCTTTTGAGTTAGTATCACAGACAGGCTCAGCAGCTGGTGTCAGACGAGAGCATTTGTCGGAGAAAGAATGAGAGTGTCCAGGGTTTCAGAGTGAGTGGATTTCTTCTTGTGGGTGTTTAATATTTCATTTCTTACAGTTCTAGATGTTAATCCTTTATCAGATACACGATAAGATTTCCTCCCATATGCCTGCTGTCTCCTTCCCCACCCCCACCCCCGTTGTACAAATACTTTTGCATTTCATGCAGTATTATTTGTCAGTTTGTGTAGTTATCTCCTGAAATGATGAAAGCCTGGTGAGAATATTCTTGCCAGTTGGTGGTTGGGGTTACTTGGGATGATTGGTAGGAGAGAGAAAGACTGTGGGGATATAAGAGGCTTCTCAGCGTCCCGGAAATAGCTCTGATAAACTGACTGACTTGGACCTTTGCAGAAGCCTTTCTTGTTACACAAAAGGCATTTTTATTGATTCCTTGTGATTTTGACATCATGCACTCTGGTCCTGTTCATTTCCCAGTCTCTAATATCCACCCTTTGATCTTGCAACCTACAAAAAAAAAAAAAAAAAAGCATACAAACAAAAAAAAAAAAAGGAAAGAAAAGCATAGAAAACATCTCTCTTCATGGAGCTGTAGTATGTCACAGTGTGTCCCACAGTACATCCCTCTGTCCACACATCTTCACTTGCTGCTGTTCATTACAATCATTGAATCAATGGTCTTGTTAATCACTGGTCCATTAAACCAGAGTCATTGTCTCTGGCTTCCATGACATAATGAATATTAGATTCCGGGACTGGAAACTCCTGGTTATCCTGTTGTTGCCCTGTGTCATGGAGATCCTGGAGCTCTGGCTCAGTAGGACTTACCCTTTTACTTATCCCAACCATTTGAAGGTGACATAGTTTTGAGCCTTGGATCTGGGTCTGAGTTGCCCAGGGCTCTGCCTCCTCCTTATCTGCAGGAGTCTCCGGCTCTATTCTAGCTAGGACACCCAATGCCACCATGGACAGGAGGCGAGGTCAGCTCTCCTGCCCTCAGGCCAGCTCACCCTAAGGCCTCCAGAGCCAGCTCCACAGTACTTCCCTGTCTGGAAGCATTCTCCCAAAAGGTACTTTTAGCAAGTCCTTTCCACATACCAAAACCGCTCATCTGGCTTAGGAGTTATCTAAAGGAACCATGACCTTAAGCAATTCTCAGACGTCCTGGTTTGCCAGGACTTAGATCTAAGTTATGCAAGAGCTCTGAGAATCATTGGGAAGAACAACTTCAGTCAACCTCAGATAATAATCTCTGACTATTCACAGAAGCCTATGTGCCATCACTCAGAGTGCATCTCGATTCCATGGCTCTGCTAAAATTCTGCTACAAGTTTTAGGGTTTCAGCAGCCCACCAGTGATCCATTTTGAATGATTTTTGTACAGGGTGAGACAGATGGGCATCTATTTTTCATTGTTGGGAATGTGGTATTAGGAAAGGACTGTTTCCTCGGAATGTAACATGACCATTAGCTACCATGGAGCAAAGATTGTTGTGACCTACCCAGTACTCTTCTTACTCATGGTCATTGCAGTGAAATAAGCAAGACATACAGGTTAGCTAGTCCTGTGGTGTGGTGATGGGAGTATGTATCTCCCTTCTAGAAGGAAAGCGACTGGACTGGGATTTTCCCCATCACACACCCTTCCACTGGTGCACATGGCTCCATGTGGTCTTGGGTGCAGAGTGTTAGGAGGTGGACGATTAGCTGAGGTCAGGACTCACTGATGCAGCACTTGTGAGTGCATCACCGGGGCTGGGCCAGACTTTCCAGTGATGGAATGTCTTAGTTACCCATACTCTTGTAACTAACTCCGGCAAACTCAGTGGCTCACTGTAGCGCACAGCCTCGCCGATAAGGAGAACGCCACACTCAGGATTCTTCTGACAGCATTTATTGAACAGCTCTTCAAGATGGAGAAAAGGGGAAGGACACTGAGCTCAGAAAGCCCGCTGCTTAAATAGAGCTTTGGGAGACGTGCAGATCCCTCATTGGCTCAAATCTTTCATCCAATTGTCATACTCGGTTTTCGCGCCATGCGCAGGCGCATTCTCAAGTAAAGCTTCCGTGAAGAACCAGGAAGCAGAAGCCTGCGCCATCTTTTAATGGCGAATGCGGCTCCTTACATCTCCCCCTTCCTTATTAAACTGCAACAACAATCGAGGGCTGTTAGGTTGCCGATCTAGCCCACCGTTCTACCGATAGGCGTTCAAGGCAGTTAAACAGTACGAGACCCTCCACACCTTTTATCCCGTGCAATGGGAACCTGAGCCACGGGAAGTGTGGAGGACCACCACTAGGATACCTGGTGCAATGGGAACACGAGCCCTCAGGATATCCTATTAAGTGATGGTGTCTCATTGTTTAAGCAGATTCAACCAGGCTTGAGGGGATGTTCCCTGCTCCACGACAAGCAATGTTTGCGTGATCACCACCTTATCCTTTTGATGTTGTTGTTTGAATTTGCAGAGCCACCAGAGGGTAAGCAGCACTCCCCCAAAGATCATGCAGCCAAATAACCCTACCCCCACCCATTCCTTACTGCCGGAGTAAAATTTTCATATTGAATGGAGGTATTTATATACACAAGCAGGAGAGCACAGGTGAAAACACTTTACCACGTGCACCATACAGCTGAGGTCACTAAACAGCAAAACAAGCTATGTGGGATAAACAATATATTTATCAGAGTGTGCTTCAGCTGTTATAGGCTTTTGACAACCAAGTCTTTCATCAGGGTATATGGTTCCAGATGGCTGCAAAGTTGATCTAGCCGCTTTCTACTAAAGTCGGCTCCCAACAGGAGGTACCCCTTTTTAAATTTTTTTTTCAAAAGGGAAGGCTGGGAAAACTTACGGAAACCGTGCCTGTCCTAAGTTGGAGCAAAGGACCCCAGCCTCACTTAAGATGGTGAGGCCTCCCTTATTTTAGGGGCAAGGGTCTCAATATGCTCTCTTACCCGTCATTGGCTATCTGGCTTAGCGCATAAGTTAGGGGTTAATCCTCGTCAATCTTGATGACAGAGGTTTCAGAGTCCCCTACTTTCAGCCTGTAATAGCGGACCTGTATGGGTTTCATTTGTTATCTGTTGCCGTACCAAAGCCATCAGTTTGAACAGCATGAACCCGAGAGACAAGAGACTTAATATCTAAACTGTTGATATAAAAGCAAACACTCTTTAAGGCAACACACAACTTCCCCTGTTGGAGAAGTGAAAGGTCTAAGCCTTGTACCCACAAATTTATACCAATGAAATCCTTGAATTTTGCATCAGCTTAGTAACAATTATACAGATAAAGACAGCCTAATATTAACCACCTCAGTCCCCAAGTCCAGGGAATTGGGGCGCCGACTCTTCATTAACTTCTTCAAGCTGAACATGGGCGTTGACTTTTAGAAGAGGAATGAGGGGAAGGGTAAATTGAAAGCATCTGAAGTCTGTCTTAACTGCATCCAGCTGAAAGTCCAGGGCATCAGTGAACATGCAGGTGATAAGATTCATTCTCCAAAGCTGTGTATTCTGCAATATACAAATCTCAAAACAAACTTTAGTATCAAGATAATTATTTTGATTCTCTGAAATCTAGTGTTCTGGAGGCCTCTAGTGTTCTCTGTCATGTCTGATCCATATAATTCTGGAAGACATAACTACTATCTTAATGACCTCATCAGAAAACTCATAGAAAAACCTTTTTTTCCAAATTAACCTTTCCTTAAGCCAGTAACCAGAAAAACCTTTACATTGAGTTTTTATCCAGAAAAATATTATACAACTCAGAATCACACCCATTTTGAAAGTTAAATCTATTAACATTATCATTCTGCTTAGCTCTCTGTCTAGAGCAGCCTTCTATTTATTCCTCGTGTCTTTAAAGCCTTTTTCATCTGTTTTTACTCACTTATTTCTTGCCCCATTTTTGTTACTATACAATCACCTTTGTTTCACTTCCGAATTCAGCCAGCTCCGTCAGTCGACTAGTTCTCCAGCACAGGAGTGAGGATGACCGCTTCCAATTCCCGTGGTGTCCTTCACTGTATCCCGCTTACTGGAGCTCTAACATTGAGACTCTGTCCAAATTAGCCTTTCCTTCTTCGTTTTCTTCTCTATCCTAGTTTTCTTTTCTATTTTATTAGCGCTCTTTCCCTTTTCTGCTTCTGATAGGCTATCTTGTTGTTAAGCCAAACAAGATCCACCATACCTTGCAGAAAAGCGTCTAGACTCTCCACGCCGCCAGTTCTGAATTCTCTGCGAGCCAACAGGGTCCTTCGTGACTGGTCAAAACCCCGAGACGTTCGGCTCCGCCCGGGTTTTGGTACCAAATGTAGCGCACAGCCTCGCCGATAAGGAGAACGCCACACTCAGGATTCTTCTGACAGCATTTATTGAACAGCTCTTCAAGATGGAGAAAAGGGGAAGGACACTGAGCTCAGAAAGCCCGCTGCTTAAATAGAGCTTTGGGAGACGTGCAGATCCCTCATTGGCTCAAATCTTTCATCCAATTGTCATACTCGGTTTTCGCGCCATGCGCAGGCGCATTCTCAAGTAAAGCTTCCGTGAAGAACCAGGAAGCAGAAGCCTGCGCCATCTTTTAATGGCGAATGCGGCTCCTCACAGCTCACCAAGTTGAATTTGGGCGGAATTGTTTCAGTGGCCCATTGGCTCCACTCTTTGAGAATTAATAGATGTTTGCTTATGTTTCTCCAGGGAAAGTCACACAAACTGAATATCCTGGTTTCCCAGCATGAGTCATGGAAGGGCTCCCCCCTCCCCCCAATATATATTTATGACAAATATGTTGAAAATTAGGTGGCTGCAGCTATGTGTATTTATTTCTAGGTCTTCTGCTTTCTCCCATTGAACTGGTGTCAGGTTTTGTGTCGTTAAATGCTGATGTGGCCCCTACATTTGAAACCAGGTGTAGTGATGCTGCCACTGCTACTTCTACTGAAGATCGTGTTCACTAGTCAAAGTCTTTTGTGCAGCAGTATCCATCCTAGAACTGTTTTTGGACTTCTGTGACAACTGTCACTTGTATTTTGATGGCAATTGCATTAAATCTGTAAGTCATTCTTGGTAACATGGGCATCATCACAACTCTCGCAGTCCTTAAGCTTATCTTGACAGAATGTAGAATCAACTTGGAGATGGGCCTCTGGGCATGCCCGTGGAGGACTATTTTGATTGCATTCATTGACGGGAGACGATCATCTCAATTGTGGACTGGACCATTTTCTGGGTTGAGGAATGCTGAGCTGTATAAGGTGGAGAAATAGCTGGTCAGCAGCAACAGCCTTCATGTATCTCTCTGGTTTGGGGGTATCATGTGACATCACCTGATGTTCCAAATGCCTGCTTGCCTGCTTCTTTTAGTTCCCCGGTATGATAGACTGTACTAAGACAGAGCTGTCCTATGGAGTTTCTTTTGTTAGGGTATTTTGACTACTGCAACAGGAAAAACAAAACAAAACAAAAAAAAAAAACTACCAGGATAGCAGGATGGGCTTTTTGTTTGTTTGTTTGTTTGTTTATTTTTTATGTTTTTAGGGTTTTTTTTTTTAGTCTGTTAAAGGTCTCATTATAAAACTTTTTCAACTTCTTTGTTAGTATTTGTTAGGTATTTTACTGTTTAAATTATTATATATGAATTTTTCCTAATTTCTTTTTCTTCATAAATATGTTATTAGTATATTAAAATACCTAATGATTTTCACGCCAGTTTTATATCCTGCTGCTTTGTTGAAAGCGTTTCTCATATTTAATATTTCTTTGCTGGCTGAGTGGAATGGTGTATGCCTTTAATCCTAGCACTTGAGAGGCAGCAGGTAGATATCTGTGAGTTTAAGGCCAGTGTGGTATTCATAGGGAGATCCAGGACAGCGAGATCTACATAATAAAACTCCGTATCCTAATTACCGTTCTAGTGCTGTGAAGAGATGCCATGGCCAGCGTAACTCATAAAAAGAAAGCATTTAGTTGGGGGCTTGCTTACAGTTTTAAAGGGTTAGTCCATGATCTTCATGACAGGAAGCAGACAGGCATGACACTGGAGCAGTAGCTGAGAGCTTTACATTCTCATCTGTGTGCACCAGGCAGAGAGAGAAAGAGACTGGGCCTGCTGTGAACTTTTGAAACCCCAAAGCCCAGTGACACACCTCCTCCAGCATGGCCACACCTCCTCCAGCATGGCCACACCTTCTCCAACAAGGCCACACCTCCTAATCCTTTCCAAACAATTCCACTAACTAAACATTCAGATGTACTGAAGACCCCCATACTCAGGAGACCCTTCCTCAAGCCTCCGGAAATCGCGACCACCCAAAGATCACAAGAAACCATACCTGGATGCAATCAGCAGAGGTTTATTAGGGAAAGAGCCAGCGGTCAAAACGACAAGCTCTTTAGCTCTAAGAGCAGGATTTTGGCCCCGAGTGGTGGGTTAAAGGGTCTTTTATAGCATGGGGTGGGGGGAGGAAGGCATTTTCGTGCGCTTACACATGAATGGTTGCATTTTCGCGCGCTTACACATGATTGGTTGTTTTACAAATTTTGAACATAGCACTGGGAAGACCAAGGGAGGGGTAACCAAGAACAGTGGAACATTTCAGAGAATCTAGCCCAAATGATCTAGAGTCATGTGAAAATCACTGCACACTCATTCTTCTCAAAAATGTGGTTTTTACCATGCTATTGTGTCCTATCCTGCCATTTCAGATTACTATCTTTACTTTTTCCGGCTATAGCCCCACCTAGGTGGCAGCATCTTTATCTGTAGTCAGGAATGCCTTCCTGCCTTGGGCGAGGCTTGGGGAATGTAATCCAGCAAGTGTCCTTCACCTGGAATGTGAAGGCCTGAAATCTTATTTTCAGTTCCACGTTCTGTAAGGTGAAAAATCTACACATATTTCATAAAATGGCCTTTATAATTTTTCACTCTACAGTACGAGCCTCTGGGGCCCATTCTAATTCAGACCACCACATTCCACTCTTTGGCCCCCATAGGCTTATAGCCGTATCATAATGCAAAATACATTTGGTTCAAATTCAAAATTCTACATAATCTTTCTCAACAATGTCTAAATTTCTAAAGTCTAAAGTCTCTTCTGACTCTAATGCAATCTGTTAATTGTGAACCCCTGTAAAATCAAAATCAAATAGCGAAACACACACTTCCAACATACAATGGCATGAAATACACATTACCATTCCAAAAGGGAGGAAAGGGGGCATATCGAGGAAATGCTGAACCACAGCAAGACTGGAAACCAGCAGGGCAAACTCCAGATGTAGCTGTAGGTCCGACCTTCAGTGGCGTAGACGATTCCTCACAGCTCCCACTCCTCCCATCTCTGTTGACTGCATCCTTTCCTCTCTCTGGACCTGGTTCCATATCCTGTCTGCACCTCTTCTTGGCAACCATCCCACATGTCTGGCATCTCCACCATGTCAGGGTTCTCCAAGCAAAGCAGGCCTCACCTCCACAGCTTCATGAAATAGCCTCTCTTGCCTCCATATAGAGACTCCCCTGCCACATACCTGGCCTCAGTAGCCTTCCTTAACTGTGGAGGAAGACTCCATAACCCGTCTCCAGTTCACTGTTGACTCTAAAGCCAGAACCATGAGGTGGAAGTTGCCAAGTTCTACTAGCTGAGGCTGGAGCCGGGCCCCCTTCTTGAATTTTATTCGTGTAAACTTTCTGTTGGTACTTAGGCCTAGGGAATCTCTCAGGCCTTTTCCTCCCATAGATTGTAAGATTAGCTGTGTGGGGCCTTTTTGTTCTATCCAACAGCAGGTCTGGAAGTTTCTCATCTGCTTGAGCACAGTACTTGGTTTCAACGTTACATTTCCTGCTTTGATTTTTTTTTTCCCTCTCAAACTACATTTCAGTATTTCTTTTGTCCCACCTAAGGCTTTTTCTTGTAGATCTGCCTAAGAGTGACTACTGATAACCACACAGTGCAGTCAGTCATTGCTTACACTGAAAATCTCCACTGCCAATGGAATTAGTCCCCAAACTCCTCTAATTAGCATCACACAGATTCTTAGGACAAGGGGGGAAAAGTAGCCAAATTCTTCACCAAAATAACACAAGAATGATCTAAGCCACTTGCTAATATTCTTCCTCTCTGAAACCTCTTGAGCTGGGCTTGCACGGCCCATGTTGCTCTCAACACCGCTGTCTTTCATGGTCATACTACCGTGGCCCATCTCAGTGCATTCAACTGCTCTTCTAATCCACAGTCCACACTGCGTAAGAGCAGCTTGGTCAGGCCTGCCTCAGTAATGTCCACGCCTGGGCCCAACTTCTGCCATAGCCACTGTTCTCCTGCTGGGAAGAGACACCAAGGCCAAGGCAGCTCTTCTAAAAGCATTTAATTGGGGACTTGCTTACAGTCTTAGAGGATTAGTTCATGATTAACACAGCAGGAAGCAGCCAGGCTTCTTGCTTGAGCAGTAGCTGAGAGCTTTATATCCTGATCAGCAAGCAGAAACAAAGGGAGGTGGGGATGTCACAAGGAGGGAGTGACAGGGAGATACACACAGAGAGAGAGACAGAGACAGAGAGAGAGACAGAGACAGACAGACAGACAGACACACAGAGAGAGACAGAGAGATCACCTGGCATAGGCTCTGGAAACCTCAAAATCCACTGCCAGTGATATATCTCCCCCAAAGAGGCTTTCTAATCTTTCCCAAGCAGTCCTACAAAGTTGTGTAAGGGGCCATGAATCACCAAAGAATGATACCCCAGACTCAAATAGTATGTAAATGCAAAGAGTGTTTTATTCTTCAGAAGTTCACCATTACCTAGATAGACCTTGAAGTGAGCTCACAGGTGGATTTAAAGCACTTGAGGGCAATTCCTGGGAGGGTTAGATTATCTCTATCTTAATCTTGGCTCTGTCTCTAAGGACATTCCATTATGGAGCATGAGGGCTGGCTGGAAACTGCTGCTGACCCATTGTCCTTGTTTCAGGCCAGGTAATGGGCAGCATTTAATGGTGGGGCGTTTCTGACTAGCTGCCTGAAGCCTGGGGTTTTTTTTGTTTGTTTGTTTGTTTGTTTGTTTTGTTTTGTTTTGTTTTTTGCTTTTATTTTTGTTTTTTTGTTTTTTTTCTAATAACTGACTTGCTTGGTCTTACCTTGACTCTTCCAGTTCTTAGGGCTAGTCTTTTAAACTGCCAGTTTGAAGCCTGTCATGGAGTCAACCTAGCCTTCTCAGTAGTGACTAAGCATTAAAATATATCACCCTATAAACTATCCTGTGGGTCCTGAGAACAGACCGTGTGTCCTCTGTAAGTGCTCTTAATGGCAGAGCCATGTCTTCATCCTCTTATGTATGTGTCTCATCGAGGACATGTACACATTCACGCGGGTGCTTATAGAGGCTAGAGGAATTGGGTCCCATTGGAGCTGGAGTTACAGGAGGCTGTGAGCTGCCCCATGAGTGCTGGGATCTGAACTTGGGTTGGACAATATGAACTCTTACCCGCTGAGCCATCTCTCTAGCCCTTGATGTGTATATATTGATTGAATCATCTTTGATCCTTGAAGTGAAACCAGCTTGATCATGATTTTATGATATTTTTTTTGTTTGTTGTTGAATTTGATTTGCAAGTATTTTATTTAGGACTTTTGCATGTGTGTTCTTCAGGAAAACTGGTCTATAGTTTTGATATTGTGACCTTATCTGATTTCAGTACTTCATCATTGAATAAGTGTTCTTTCTGTTTCTATCTTATGGAATTCTTCAAGGAGTCGATTTTAACTTTTCATTAAAGACCTGTTAGATTTGAGCGGTAAATGTGTGCGGTCCTGAGCGTGCTATGTTGGGGAGTCTATCATCACTCTACTTCACTGCTCATTAGAGACCTGCTAGAGTTGTTGGTATTTTCTTCATTCAATTTTGGTGGGCTATTTTGTGGTTTTTTTTTTTTTGTTTGTTTGTTTTTGAAATATGTTTTCAAAGTATCCCCTAATTATCTTGAGAATTTATTTGTAATCTGCTTGATGTCTCCCTTGTCATCTGTAATTTTATGAATTTAGGTCTTAAGAGTTAATTGATCTTGTTTATTTTGTTTTTCAACGACCCGTTAATGCATTTTTCTCTAGTCTTTGGATTTCTGTTTTGATAAATTTCTGCCTTTGTCTTTTCTGTTTTTTTCCATGTCTGCCCTTGGGCTTGCCTTGTTCCTGGTTTTGCACCTTGCTGTGCATCACACATGCTTGGGAGTGCTCTACAATCGCAGTGCAGTCTCTAGCTGTGTGTGCATCCTGCATGCTTGGGAGTGTTCTACATTTCCAGTGCAGTCTGTAGCACTTACTTAGTCTTTCCTCTTAGAACATCCTTTGCTGTTGGGCTGTCATTTTCATTTGATTCTGGGATTAAAATTTTATTTTTTATTTTGCGCATGTGGGAGTTTTATCTACATGTGTGTCTGTGTACCCAGAAAGGCCAGAAAAAGGCACTGGATCTCCACTGGGACTCAAGTTACAAACGCTTACGAGTCTAAAGTAGGAGCTGGGAATAGAACATACGTCTCCTGGAAGAACAGCTAATGTTCTTAAATGATAAGCCATTTTCTCCAGCCCCAATTTATTATTTAAAAAAAAAAAAACATTTCCCTGATGATGCCTGAAACCCACTGGTCATTCAAAAGCCTGGTGTCCAGCCCCCCTCCCCCCCCCCCCGTACCATGTGTTTGCATAGTTTCCATCATTACTCTTATTGGTTTCTAGTTTTATTCAATTATGATTTGATAAGTTGTATTTTTTTTTCATGTGTAGATACTTGCATTATGGTCTAAAATGTGATTCATGTCAGAGGAGGTTTCATGGCCTGCTCGTAAGAATGTGTGCAGAAAAGAAGATTAATATTCTACAGTCAATCATTTGGTATATAGTGTAAATTGACTCTGACATTTCTTTATTGGCTTTTAGTATGGATGACCTCTCTGAAGATAAGTGTTACATAAGCTATCCACTGCTACGTTGTCAAGATCTACTTCTCCTTTTATGTATGTTAATATTTGTTGGATAAATTGAGAGCCCCAATGTTTGATGCATACATAGCTATAGTAACTCTGTCTTCTTGGTTGGTCATTACCTTCTTCACTATGTAATGACCTGCTGTATCACTTCTGGTTAGATTTGGCTTGAGGTCTGCCTTATCACCTGCCAGAGTGGGTAGGCCAGCTTCTTTGATGCTTCTACTTGAGGGTGTAGCCGCCTGTGGCCACAAGTCAAGTGGGTTCACCTGAAAGGGGGGCTGGGAATGAAAGGGGATGGAGGGCGAGAAGAGATGAAGCCAAGACAAAGTTCTCTGATCAAGGCTTGAAATTTAATAATTGGCTTTCACATATAAAGGAAAAGGGGAAGCCCCACCCCCCCAGAATCTCTTCTTGGTTCAGCCCAGGGGCTGGGCAAGGCGATAGCAGTCTAGGAGGTGCCAAGGATAGCTTAGCCGTGTGGGTGAGAGGGTGTGCATCCTTAATCAGGGGCCGGAGGTGTAGGGAGCAAGCTCAGCAGGCAATCCATTCAGCTCAACTCTTGTGGCAGACTGCAGGTCTCCAATGCAGGCAGCTTCCCAGGTCCTTTGTTATCTCTAGTAGTAAACAGCATGTTCCGGCCTGTTCAACCTAGGGGCTGCTCAACCTAGACAGGTTGGCAGCGTGGGGGAAGGGCACATGAGGGTGTGTTGATTTTCCCATCTGTGTCTTTGCCAGTGAGGTGTGTTTCTTATAGTTCAATCTTCTTATTCTTTTTTTTTTTTTAACCAGATCAGCTAGTACAGACCTTTAAATTGTAGAGTTAATATCATTTACATTTAGAGTTTGGTAATGTCTGTTGTTTCATTGGTTGTTTTCCTGTTTGGTTGTGTTGTTCTTTGTTATTTTCTTTCTCCGTTGTATCAATGAAGAGTTTGGAGTTGACTAATTTGGATATGATTCGTCATTGTCTACTTTGCTTTCATTCATCCATCTCTCTTATAAATGTATTCTCTCCTGTGTTATGGCTGGTACTGCATTCCTTCTCTCTGATTTGAATTCATCTATGTTCTGCAATGCTGGCTTGATGGTAATAGATTCCTTTAACTTTTTTAGGTCTCAGAGTACCCTTATCTGCTGATTTTAAAAGATAGCCTTGCTATATAACTTTGTTAGACATTATTTACCTCAGGAATTGAAATACACCATTCACGCTTTCATGACATTTAGTTCTGTTAAGCTCTCTGATGTTATTCACAAGTGTTTTCTTTTGTGTGTCAGTTGGCATCTTCTCTTACAGCTCTAATATTGTTCCTTGTTCTGTGTTTTTGTCATCTTGGCCATAATAGGTCTCTAGTCATGTCTGTATAAGACTCCAAACGTGCACTGTGCTTGGATATCACTGTATTTAGATTTGGGGAGTCTAGGCTATAAATCACTGACTAGATTTTATTTATTTATTTATTTATTTATTTTGTTCGTATCTCAGTTTCTTCTTTTATCTAATGGATTCTTAGGTTTAGTGTCTCAATCATATCCCATGAGACAGAAAAACTTAAAAAGCCCAAATAGCAAGCTAACAATACCAACACCACAGAAAATAATGTGTAGGAGAAACAGTTTGATGACGTTTTGAGTACTGGAGCCATCCAGGTGCAAGGGTCAGTGAGCTGAGGTTTGAGCCCTCTCTGTTTCATGATGGCATGAATGGGTGCCAGGTTCCTGTGCTTCTGAATCACTCAGTGTTGTCTTCCCTCCTTTCATTTTTCATTCTGAGAATTTGTCTTTTCTTCAATTTTTGGTTTGATTTGCTTATCTAAGGGTATATTAATTTTCTTGCATTATTCAAAACCCAACAATTTGGCTTTACTGATTTTTCTCTAATGACATTTGTTTTCCATTCTATTTTTCTTATGCTCTTTTTTAAAAAAATGACTTATTTATTTGTATTCTATGTATGTGACTGTTTGTCAGCATGTTCACTACATACCTGGTGCCAAGGAGGCCAGGGAGAGTATGTGCTCCCTTGAACTGAAGTTACAACATCTATGTTAGTGCTGGGAAACTAACCAATGTCCTCTGCAAGTGCAGCAAGTTCCCTTAATGGCTCAACCAGTTCCCTGGCCTCGTTTTCTATGTTCCTTATCATTCTTTCAAAACGTTTTTATGTGTATGTGTGTTAAATGTATTTGCATACATTTATAAATTGAGGCCAGAGGTCAACATTAAGTGTCTTCAGTTGCTCTCCACCTTTTCTTTTGAGACAGGTCTTTTGCTGAACCTGATGCTCACCGATTGGCTAGTCTGGCTAGCTAGAAACTCCAGGGATTTTCCTGTCACTACTCTTCCTATGCCCTGTTACCAATGCATGCAACCACACCCAGCCTCTTTACATGCGGGCTGAAGTTCCACCCTTGGGTTCTCATACGTTTGTGGCAGGCATTGTAACTGAGTCAGCTCTCCAGCCAGCTGTTGGGTCTTTCTTAATAAGTATATGTGTGTATTGCTCTTACCTTCTTAAGACAGCATCTTTGGAATTGATCTCAATACTTAATGCTGTATAGAACAAGCATTTAAAGTAATTTTAAATACTGCTTTACCAGTTTCCACAGATTTTGATATATTTTAATTTCATTCAAATTACTTCAACCCAGGATACTTCCTAATTCATTTTGCTTTCATAAGCTGGGGAGAAATATGGTGGTGACGACATCTGTGAATATTTCCTGTTTTCATACTTGCCATCTCTTTAATTTTCTATTATTTTTGTTATTTAAGATGCTCTATAAACTAGCTGCTTCTTATTTGTAGTTATTTTAATAATATTTTAACTGTATTGTGGACAGAGGGTATATTTTGCATTTTATTCCTTTAAATTTATTGAAACTTGTTTTATGTCTTAGCATTATAGGCAAATGAATATTGATGTATAATCAAATAAATGTTATCTCTCTGTGTATAAAATGCTTTATATATGTCAATTATATTAACTTGATTAATAAGTGTTTTGGTCTTCTGTACTCTGGTTAATTTTCTCTTGTTTTTGTTATTTATTGATCTGTTTTGGTCTGTTCTGAGATAGACTTTCACTTTGTAGCTCAGGATAACTTGAAAATCACTGTTGCCCAAACTAACCTTGAGTTATGGCAGTGCTCCTGACACACACACACACACACACACACACACACACAGTACACATACACATCACATATACACACCATACATACACATGCCCCACACACACACCACACATACAGACACAACACACATGCACACCACTCACACACACAAATAGCACATAGCACACATACACCACAGATACACACACACACACACACACACACACACACGGAGAAACAACATGAAAGTAAAGCTAATGAATGGTGTCCTCAGTTTCCTCGAAACCCATTTAATGCTCCTCTGCTTTCTTCAATGATTAATGGCAAGTACACTGTCATGTATTTATTGGTAACTTCTGTTTCTATTTTAGGGGATGTGATCAACCTTGGCGACAGACAGCTCACTGTTATGCATATGCCGGGTCACTCCAGAGGCAGTATTTGCTTACATGATAAAGACCGCAAGGTACTCTTCAGTGGTGACGTCGTGTATGATGGATCACTGATTGACTGGCTCCCGTACAGCAGGATCAGTGACTATGTGGGAACTTGTGAACGTCTCATAGAGTTGGTGGACAGAGGTCTTGTGGAGAAGGTGCTTCCTGGGCACTTCAATACCTTTGGTGCCGAAAGGCTGTTTCGTTTAGCTTCTAACTATATTTCAAAAGCTGGGATATGCCACAAAGTGTCTACTTTTGCCATGAGATCTCTTGCAAGTTTAGCTCTCCGTGTAACAAATCCTAGGACCTCACCCTAGTATCGACATGGGCCATTTGTTTGTATTAATTGTGTAAATTAACCCAGTTCCCCTGTGTTGTTGGAAACAGTTACTAGTGAGCATTTCTAAATGTGCTTTAAGATCACCATTGTATGTTAGAGGAAAAAAGGATTAAGGAAGAAGAAGAAGAAGAAAAAAAAAAGCAGAGTCTTAGGTTAGTATCTTTTCCTTTTCTCCAAGGAAGAAGCCACTTAAATACGCTTGTAATTGGCCAGTGCTGTCATTTCAGAATGTGTGTTCTGGTGGTGATGTGGGTGCTCCAGGCATCAAGGATACACTTGGCAGCAGCTCCAAGAACTGCCCTTGTCCCATAGTTTACTTCCCCAGATACCTAGGGGGAAATCGTATGGAGTTCTGTGCTTACCCTTTACACTTGATTTCATCTCCATACTTTATTTAAAGATAAAGTTTCTTGGGTTCAAAAACAAAGTAGAACTCAACAAACTAGTTCTAAAATGACAGCTAAAACAGCCCGTATTTGTGATCCTGGATTTTACGCCCCCTTTTTTATTTTTTAATTCTTTGTATAAGTATAAGGCATATACCATGCTATATAATTTAACGTATGAGCAGTGCAATGGATTTTTTGTCTTACTGCAAAGCTTTAAATGTAAATTTCAGAGCACTTCAGTAAAAAGCCACTGTTTGTTGTTTGTTATTGTGTAAGTAATATTTTCAGTCATGAAAGTGAAATTCAAATTTATGCTCTCTAACTATAACTTATCAGATTTCTTAAAAAAGGGCACTGTCAGGCAAATTTGAAAATAAACACATTGAGACTAATTTTTTATTCTATCCTATTTTAGTATTAATAGATACTATAAGCAAATTTTTTTTTCTGGTTAAATAGCAATTTCAGTATTGTGTCATGTTTTACAGTACCAAAACAACTCCTGATATCTCTGACATCTTGATGCAAACAATTCTTTTAATTGATATAACATGTATATGTACCACAGAAGAATACATTTATTGCATATTGTATTATCTATTAACTAGAGCAAATGGCCTTCTTATCCTGATTCACAACACCTGTTCCTGTTCAGTAGTCTTCGTCGTAAACAAAAACAGTCTATGTTCATTATGTCATAGAAAATTATTAAGCTATTAATTATTATCACTATTCAGTGATACTAGGTAAAATGTTTGGGTTTGGTGCTTTTAATAATAATAAATTTATCAAAAAGCCTTTTGGCACATTTCATAAAAGTTTTTAGAAGAGTTTCCCACTACCGTTTTATTAGTAATATTTTATTATTGACATTGTAGACCAAACAGGTCTACTCCGTACCAACCAGCAATTCTTATTTCTGTCAAGTTATGTCATTTTTTTTTCTCTGCAAACACCCAGGTTCTTTAGGTTTTTATTCATTCAGTAGACACACATGCTGGCATGCATGTGCACACACACAGACGCAGGCATGCCACACTTACACATAGGTGCACAGTACTGTGCTAAACAATGTAGGATGTTTGAAAGTGAAAGAACCAGTTATAGCTAGAAGTTAAGGCCACAAAATCCAAGAAGTAACGTATGCAAGTTGACATTAATAAACATGATGCTTAAATATAAAGGACACAAGGAAGGGTGTGAAGGTGGGTAAGGCAAAGTCCCTGGAAGAGGGGATTTTTTTTTTTTTTTAGTCAGATTTCAGGGAGGCTGGGAAATAAAAAAGATGTGAGCCTACATTTTCAAGAATTGCTAGATAGGCTAGCCTATTCCTCGCGACCATATAAATTTAATTTTCTGGAGTCCCATTTCTTCCCAGAACGGGTTTCTGATTGTGTACGTGGCTCATTCTTAAAGTCAGATGGACTGAGCTGTCGTGTGCCACCACGTAAACCTTCATGATTGGCTCTGTATGAGGTGTCATGAGTGTCTGTCGTGTCCTTGAAGACAGTGGGGTCTGTTTCAACTGGTGTCACCGTACCGAGAATAGAGGTTGGTTCAGGGCAACTGCAATCACTTAGTAAGCCTTAAATATAGCCATTATTTTTGTATCAGCAGCACAAAATAAAGCCAAAAATCCTTAATCATTGACTATTTTATCATATTTTAGTATTTACTTTAAAGTCAGGATAGAGTAGGCATTAAGCTTTATTAAGAAAATTTATTCCTGATGAGATGTCTCTTTATTTATTAAAAGTGCAATTTCTCAGTATAAATTGATATTTGTCGATCTCACCAATTTTTTTAGTTTTCTAAATTCCAATGTAAGATTGCGATATTTCACTATTGCTACCCTGCGAAAAATACAGAAGTAAATTTATACTCATTTAGTATCCACAATACATTTTAAATTTGCATCCTAGTTCCAGCACCCAGAGATAATTGACCAGCATCATACAGTATGGACTAGGAACAATGCTAGTAATTGAACACAGGTTTGTCTGCTCCCAAACCATAGCCTCTCTTAAACCTGCACAATACACAGAATTGCCCACATATATTTTTACTTTCTAACATGCCATATATGTGAAAAATAAATAATATAAAATCCTAATAGCATTTTTAGAAAATAAAAAAAAAAATATGTATTTTCACCCTGACAGTGGCCCTTGTAAATTTATGATTTTTCAGAACTAGAATATTGTAAGTGTAACTCAAGGTTGTCAAAATGTTAGACATGTCAAAATGATTTCTTATTTATTATTGCTAATAATGAACTTGTGGACTTTCACTTTATTTATTTAATTAATGTCTCCTTTTAACTGAGAAGCTTGAAGCAAACAGAAACCTTGTATGTTATACTGATGTAATTGAGTATCTGGTTATGTGTATTTGTTCTAATATAGGTAATAATATGAATGTGACATGCACAAATTGTTCTATAATTTTCAAATAAGTCTATGTAAACATTGTATGGTAACTATTAAAGTGGCCATGTATTTCAGTGTTCAAGTGGTGCTTTTTATATAATATTAACGGATGTCCTTTTAATATCTTAGAGGAATACATACTATATAAAACATTTTGTTTTACTAAATGAAATTTTGAAAGATTTGTAACAATAAGGATAGAAAAAGCTATACAGAACCCAGAGGCAGCAGAACACCCGCAAAGGCTATTAAAGTTCATGCAGAGGAATCCAATCAGCAGACTCAGGAGCAGTACAGTTTCTCCTGTGGGAGATAAAGGTTTATGCCATCATAAAAACAAACCTGAAGTTGATTGAAAGTGTAGATGTGTAAACCAGAGCTATACATGTATGTAGTAGAAATGGGAGGGGCCGTGTTACATTAAAAAGAATCAATTACAACAAAATTTAAGTTTTCATTGGCTTAAGATTTTATGTCATAAAAACTGGAGAGAGAAGGAAGGTGGGGGAAGGACTATGAGGAGGAAGAAATAACTCATAACCTGTGTACTTCTTTAACAGCACAAAAGATTGACTAAGCCAAGCATATATAAACAGTGCTTACAGTGAAACAGGTAGACCACCATAGGAAAGGAAAACATTTCTTCTACGAGTTTAGGTGTTGTGGCTTAGTTCAAGATTTAAGCGAATCAAATTCTGATTAGAGAAAAACATACAGCTGTATTTAATGTGCATACAATATCTATACAAAATCCTTCATATATAAGAAGGATTCATATACATATATGTATGCATAGATTCATATATGTTATATATTAAAATATATACACAGATTCATATATAATATGCACATCCTTCATATATAATGTACATACTTTTACATCTATACAAAATCCTTCATATATAAGTCTTTCATATACAAACAGTGCTGGAAAGACAGTTTAGTGATTTAAGACCTCTAGCTGTTCTTCCAGGAGAACTGTGTTCAGTTCCCAGCACCCATGCTGGCCATTTCATAACCAGCTGTAATTAGAGTTTCAGTGAGGAGAACCCTTATGAGGCCAGAAGAAGTTATCAGATGCCCTGAAGTTGGAGGTACAGGCAGTTGTGCACTGCCCTACATGGGTGTCTCTTTAAGAGGGAATCAGTCTCATTCACAGAATCAAAACTTCACAATCTAATCAGCTTCAAAGGGCCAAACTTCCAAGTGTTACCATATTGTGGAATATGTTTCAAAATGAACTTAGGAGCACACACCCATCCCATCTACAGCATAACTGTCTTGATCCTCCCATTTCTCTCACAGGTACACAGAGTCCAACACTCAAGATATTCCTAATGCTAGCATACTCACTGAAGACCCCCATACTCGGGAGACCCTTCCTCAAATCTCCGGAAATCGCGACCACCCAAAGATCACAAGAAACCATACCTGGATGCAATCAGCAGAGGCTTTATTAGGGAAATTAGCCGGCGGTCAAAACTACAGGCTCTTTAGCTCCAAGAGCAAGGTTTTGGCCCAGAGTGGTGGGTTAAAGGGTCTTTTATAGCATGGGGTGGGGGAAGGAAGGCATTTTCGCGCGCTTACACATGAATGGTTGCATTTTCGTGCGGTTACACATGATTGGTTGTTTTACAAATTTTGAACATAGCACTGGGGAGACCAAGGGAGGGGTAACCAAGAACAGTGGAACATTTCAGAGGAATCTAGCCCAAATGATCTAGAGTCATGTGAAAATCACTCTGCACACTCATTCTTCTCAAAAATGTGGTTTTTACCATGTCATTGTGCCCTATCCTGCCATTTCAGATTAACTATCTTCTGGCTATAGCCCCACCTAGGTGGCAGCATCTTTATCTGTAGTCAGGAATGCCTTCCTGCCTTGGGCCTCTCCCACCCATAGGTGGGCCTATTGTTTGAGGCTTGATTCACATTCACCTGGAATGTGTCCTGGGGTGATGAAAATCTTACATTCAGTTCCTCGTTCTGGAACTTACATTCTTGTTCAGGTATAGGATAAAGGAAAAGCCTGTATATATAATTTTTCACTCTACACTCACGATGTGAAGCAACCTGAGGTTGTCTCTCTACTTCAGTGTCTTTCAACTACTGAAATACGCCCTACCACTAGTCCGCACTATTAGAACAGTTTCTCTAACTAACACAATAGTTTTGGTGTTCTGAATGAGAATGCTCCTCAAAGGCTCATCTCCAGTTGGTGGAACTGTTAGGGAACAGTTGAGCTGTGGTCGTGTTGAAGGAGGTGTGTCACTGAGGAAGGGCTTTGTGGTTTCAAAAGCTCTTTCCACTCCCAGTTAGCTTCCTCCACCTCCTGTTTGTGGACCTTCAAGACAACTGCCCCAGCACTCTGCCTGCCTGACTGCTGCCATGCTTCCCACCATAGTGACCATGGACTCCAACCCTCTGCAATTATGGGTCCGAAATTGAATGGTTTCTTTTATAAATTGTCTTGGTCATGGTGTATTACGTCTAATTTTTAAAATCCATGCTAGCTCCTTGCTCAGTGTCGGCAAAGGCCATCTCACCCAGTCCCCACGGCCAGCTTCACCAAGCCTCTAACACCCTCCCAGTCACTGCCCTTTCTCCGGCCCAACTGAGTCACCACAGATGGAAAACATCAGACAGTTTTAATATTATAAAACCAGCCAGATAACACAATGTTGGGCAAAGAATCTATTGCTCTAGACTCATCAACTATCCTATATTAGAGTTCTGCCAGTGGCAAAGGCCACCAACAGTTCTAGTAGCCCCCAGACCTTACATTGTTCCAGATCCTTTCACCACAGCCTGGTGGCGAAAACAACAACAACAAAACAACAACAGCAACAAAAACCTTTCTTTATCTCTTCCTCCTGGGACCGGAAATCCCCTCTTTACCTTCATCCAGCGATTGGCTTCTGTGATCTTTATTGAAATAATCAAGAAACAATTAGGGAAACAGTTTTTAGCTTCTTCCCCCTACAATGGAGCACAGTCATAGCAATTAAAAAAAAAAAAAAAAAAAAAAGACAGAAATTAGTACCAGGAAGTGGGCTATTGCTATGATTGGCTTGATTATGCCGTTTTGTTTTGTTTAAGAATGTGGGAGACTTTGGGATTTTGGAGTAAGAAAATGGTTGAACATTGTAAGTAAGTTTAATGGGCCATCTTAATAGTGTAAGACGTGGAGAAGCCCTACCGCCCCTCCCCACCCCCCAACCACTTAGAGTTTATTTTTTCAGCATGCTGGGGGCGTCCTACATCCAAAAGGAGAGGCGCCGCCCTCGGGCAGCCTGTTTGGCCAGTTTTTATACAGTTTTCAGGGGTAGAATAGAGCAACAGCCACTAGGCACGATGCGATTGGCAGAATAGTGTTACTTTTAAACGGATTCCTTAGGGAATGTGGTAGCAGGGGCCAGTTGTCGGTGGCCCTGAGGTCTGCGCGCTCTGTTCCGCTGTGGTCTTCCTGAGCAATCTTATTCTGCCTCTCCCTTCCGGAGGGAGAATGGTTCCGGGTTCTGGTAGAATCCTCCAAAGGCTCTGAGCTGACCTCTTCACTAGGAGCTTGGATGACAAGGATGCTGAGAGCAAGATGGAGTATGGAGGCCCAGCTTAAGAGGTTTCCCTATTAGCAATTGGGCTGGAGATGATTCTTCTGGCATTTTGGCAAAGAATGTGTCTGATTTCTTCTCTTGTCCTAAGAATCTGCCTGAGCTTAAGTTGAAAAGCTTTAATTTCATTAGCAGAGGAGATTTCAGGACAATCTAGCATTATTCCTGTTGCATGGTCATTAATCATTTTTATGCAGGTCTTCAGTGAAAAATGGCAAGCCAGGCAACAACAATACAAAATACACAGTTTGGAGGAAAAAAGCACTGTAGAATTTCCTGTTGGAGCTAGAGCTTGTGTTGAAATCTATAAGGAGAGGTCAGAAAAAAAAAAAAAAGAAAGAAAGAAGGGAGTGATCTGCTCCAACAAGACCCCCACCCAGCTAAGCCTGCAATTTGTAAAAACAAGGGGCCTGAGGAATGTTTATAAAAATCAACAAATCAAAGCTTATGCAAATGTAATTCAAGCTGGGGTCAGGCTTCATCCAGCCGCAGCAGCACAAGCCGAACAGTTCTGGCTTTAGTGTTCTAAAGGATAGACAAGTAAGCGGGATGTGGAATATTCCACTGCGGTTAAGGAGAGGCACTGAGGCCAGGGGAGTTGGAAAGGAGTCCCCACATGGAGGCCCTGAGAGGGCGTCTGTGAGACTGTGACCGTTAGGGTTCAGGAAACGCCACACAAACCGTGTGAACACTGATCTCAGTTTGAATGAAGAGCTCCAAACTCCGGAGACCCTTCCTCAAGCCTCAGGCCATTGCAGCCACCCAAAAATCACAAGAAACCATACCTGGATGCAATCAGCAGAGGTTTATTAGGGAAAGAGCTGGCAGCCAGCGGTCTGACCAGGTACTCGCACTGGAGTCAAGGTCCGACCCCCTCGGCCAGTCCTTGGGGGGTTTTAAAGGGAAAAACCACAAACCAGGGGAGTGGGAAGGGGGGTGAGGGGTTGTCAAAGATACAAAACATGAAAACAGTGGAACAATTCAGAGGTACTCACTCTAAATGATTAGTGTCATGTGGAAATCGCCCTGCATTCTTCTCAAAAATGTGGTTTTTACCATGCCATTGTGCCCTATCCTGCCATTTCAGATTACTATCTTTACTTTTTCCGGCTATAGGGCTATAGCCCCACCTAGGTGGTAGCATCTTTATCTGTAATCAGGAATGTCTTCCTGCCTTGAGCCTCTCCCACCCATAGGTGGGAGAGGTTTGAGGAATGTCTGCATTTTTCCTGCTCAGGTACTCTGGAGAAAGTAAGTTTTTCTAAGGCGAGAAATCTACACATATTTCATAAAATGGCCTTTATAATTTTTCACTCCACAGAGCAAGAATGGTTTGTTGAGTGCACACGGTGATACTGAGCCTTCAGGACCACAAAAAGGGCTGGAAGGCTAATTACAGTCCTCGTCTGCACTCAGGGCAGGCTTTTAATAGGAAACACCAGTTTCAAAGGTTTAAAGGGCGAGGAGGGGAGCCGTGGGCTCACTAAGCAAAGTATTATCAGCTAACCTTAAGCTGATTGGTCCTGAGTAAGGTAAGGGTGGTGGTGGATGGGTGGTGACTTTCATCACACTGGGATACCAAAGCATGAGTATTATAATCATAACTTTTTCAAAAAAGCATTCTTCAGTGTCATCCACAGAAACTGGAAGGTGGTCAGCTCCGACTCGAGCCTTTTTAGATAGAACAGTTCATATTGACCTTGGATTTGATGGGTCCTACGTAAAACTTTGTGGAATTTCCTAAGATTAGCAAACCTCATACAGAACATTCAGAGCATACGGAACAAAACAGGTTATGTGGTCAGCGTGTCCTTGAGCCAAGTCACGTCTCTGCGTCAGTGACGGGCAGGCACGTTACAGCAATGGTATGAAATACCTGGCAGGCATGGAGCAAAATGGCTACAGCTATTCTGTGGGTGGGGATAGGGATGGGGTGGGGGGAGGGTCAGACCGTAACAGTGAAGGTGAAGCCTGGACTACTTTGGAGAGCCCCAGGGTGGTGGAGGCGAGAGAGATATGGGATGTCCTCCAAGCAGAGCTGTGGACAGTGAAACCAGAGAGGACAGTGCTGCAGTCAGCGAAGCCGGAAGGGCAGAACCATTTAAGCTGTTTGACATCAGTCATAGAACCACAGGATTTGGAGTTTGCTTTGAGCCAACATACCCTCACTCTGCCTCTTCTCTCCCTCTTGGAATAGTAATGTGGGTTCTGTACCATTACAAGGAAGACATTCATAATTTGCTTTTTGTTTTTAGGAGGGATTAAAATTAAAAGATTGTCTTGGGTCTCAGAAGACATGTACTTTTAAACAGTGTTGAGGGCGTGAAAGACTATGGGAACTTTTGAAATGGAAATTTTATTTCCAAAATGCATTTAGCATTTTGCATTATGATACAGCCATGTGGCTATGAAGTACTAGGAAGTAGAATATGGTGGCTTGTTTGAGAATGACCCCATAGGCTAGTATGTCCCAATACCTGGTCCCCAGATGGTGAAACTGTTAAAGAAGGACTAGGAGGTAAGGCCTTGCAGGAGGAGATGTATCACAGAAGGGGGTGGGACTCTGAGGTTTCAAAAGCCCACACCATTCCCCCTTTGTTCTCTGCCTTGTGCTTGTGGATGAAGGTGTAAACTCTTAGCTACTGCCCCTGCACCACGCCTGCCCCCCTGCTGACATGCTTTCTGTCATGGTGAGCATGGACTCACCCTCTAGAACTGCAAGTTCCAAATTAAAAGTTTCCTTTCATAAATTGCTTTGCCCATGGTGTTATATCAAATCAGTAGAAAAGTAACTAGGCAATAGTTATAATAGATACTATGCAGTTAGTGTCTTTAAGTGCTTGTGTCTTTGCTGATACATAGTAAAGATTAATATGCAAAGAATGTTGTTTACTGAGTGTTTGTTCTGATGGCTTTACTCTTAATAGAAAAAAACCCTAAAATTCAGTTATCTATCATGTACTTCTTCACAGTTGTCATAATTAGCTATAATTATAAAACTCTTTGTCAGTATAAGACTTAGAAAAGCATTTTGAAAAATTGTTTTACACATATACATATGTCTTCTATAATTTCAGTTCTTACTGATTTAAAACTCACACGTGCCCAGTACTGAATGAAACAGTAAAGCAATGAATACAGCATTTTTATAAAGAACAGTTGGCAATGTGCTCTGTATTTGTAAGTCATAAAGGAGATCCTGAAAAGCTATTTTAGAAAATGAGACACAATGGGGAAAGGAAAAAGGCAGGTGAATCATTGACCACATAATTAAAGAGACAGTACAAGGTGTGTGTATGTGCCTCTGCCCTGTCCACTGCAGCTTAAAGAGACAGTACAAGTTGTGCTTCTTCTCTGCCTGTGTGAGCATTCATTACAGAGTAATATCTTTTGTGGAGCAGCAGCTAAGGAGACACCACTCCTCTCTTCAATAAGGGAAAACCAAAGGAAGGAGTAGAGACTGAAAGCAAACATGATATTTATTTGAAAGTGTCAGGGCAGGATGTTTCTGTGGAGCAGCTTAAGACTGAGAGGCAGACACCACCCAGTAAACTAATGAAAGTCAATATGAATGATTCAGCTTGTCAATGAAGCAGAGTTTGTCCAATCAATTCTGATTTGAAGACAACCAATCTATAAAACAGACAGATGCCTCTGCACAGTTGGTAACAAAGGTCTGAGATACAATATACCTGGCCCAGAAGCATATAGAGATTGTCTTCTAAAAAGAGAACCTACCAATTTATGCTAGGATTTTTTAAAAGACACAGAATACATTTTCAACTAGAAAGTTGCAATGAGGGAACCCACTCTTAGTCCTGATGTTTTCTCCCTACTGTAGCCCCTCCTTCTACCACACTTGAATTCCTTGGGAACTCTGCCTCTTGGCCCAGACTAAAGGTCCTCCTCTTTCTCGCTGCCCTTCTGAGCCTTTGCATTAGCTTGTTTCCACTCTTTGTGTTACTGACCTGAAGCAACACTCTCCACCAGGTACCCAACAGCCACCACACTTAAGTAGGATCCAGAGTGGGACAATAGCCACAAAAGAATAGAACACCAATGCAACAAACACAAGACAAGATTTGTATACAAAGAAACAATACAAACATCTTAACTCCAGATGCCTAGATCCCAGTACAAAAAGAAAAAAAAAAATGTGAACAGATAATATAGTATGTTTCCCCCACAAGCCAGCAACTGTGTTACCATAGGCCCAAGAAAAGCTATTTAGCTGTAGCACAAGATAAGGATTTGTGTAAGCACCCTCGATTGATTATTGGGCCAAGGTCACCTTATATGGCCACAAGGAATGAAACTAGGTTCAGGTGGGAGAAAACTCAGCAAGACTAAGGTTGTGACATTTTATTGAGAGCAATCAGAGTTTTCATACCTTTGTCGGAAATAGAATATAATGGCACTTGCCAAGATCAATATAGTTGTAATTGTCAAAATACAATGAAGTATGCAAACTATGTAGGTTACTCAAAATTAATATCTAAGATCAATTGTCATGCCAAATTTTGCTGATTTCTTGACTACTAAGAGAACATACAGAGGGTGTTTCACTGCCTGAGAGAGTACATTGGTTTCTTAGGAACTAGAAGGGACCTTGAACCTCAGAAACCATGGACTCTAACTTGAAAAACCTATGCTGCATGCCTCTCAAGGCAGCTGGGCCAGGCTGACTCCATGGTTTTCTGCAGACTTCCAACTGTCAATTGTGAATGTGTCCAAGGACCTTAAAGAGGTTATTGATAAATGCCTTAATGAAGACCATGAAAACACAAACAATTTCATGAAATAATGAAAATGAACTGTACAGACAACTCAGAGGATAAGAGACTGGATGCTCTTTTAGAGAATTGGGGTTCAATTCCCAGCACCTGCATGGCAACTCACAACTGTCTGTAACTCCAGGTCTAGGGGATGCAGTCACAAGGCATGCATGTTGTACACCTATCTGTGCATACAGGCAAAATACCCATGCACATAAAACAAATCTTAGAGAGAAAAGGAAAAATGAAAACATTATACGACATGAAAACAGAATTTAAAAAGAAATAAAATCACTAAAGAAAACCTAAATAAACTGAAATAAAACTTAAAATAAAAATCTTCGAATGAAAACGAAAATTTCAGAGGTAACTTTACCAGCAGATTCAAAAACATAAAAGAGAAAATTTCAGGCCTTGAAGACAGAGTAAAAGAAATGAATAGCTCAGTCATAGAAAATGTTAAATCTAAAAAACTTCAGGAACAAAATATATAAGAAATCTAGGACAGTATGAAAAGACTAAACATGAATTATAGGTATAAAGTCACAGAAAATTTCTTTAACAAAATCATTAAAGAAAAGTTTCTCATTCTAAAAAAAAGAAATGCTTACCAAGGTATAAGAGGCATACAGAACAGCAAATAAGCCCAGGAAAGAATTTTCTCATGATATCCAATAACCAAAAAATCAAATATATAGAACAAGGATAGGAATTCAAGAAGTCACAAGGAAAAGAAACCAGGTCATACCCCAAAGCTGGCCAATTAGGGTAACAGCTAGCTGACTGTTCAATGAAGACTCTGGAAGTCAGAGGGGCTCAGCAGATGTCATATGGTATCTGAGAAAGCAGGTCCCATCCCAGAGTACCATACCCAACAAAACCATCAATCACAAACAACTGGAGAAAGAAAAGCAGTCCAGTATAAACCCAAATTTAATCAATTTCTATCTGGTAATCCAGATCTGCAGGCAGTACTAGAAGGAAAATTTCAGTCTGCACAGTTTAACCACACCCAAAGGACACAGGAATAAATAATCCAATAACAATAAATCAAAAGAAGCAGAGAAATACCCACAGCACAACCACGAAATAATAGAAATCAATAAAAACCCATGCTCATTGATAACTACATCATCTCAATTCCCAAATAAGAAGACACAGACTGACATATTGCAGGGACTAATTTTCTGCTGTATCTAAGAAGCATGCCTCACCAGCAAGGGTAGCCATCACTTCAGGATAAAAGGATAGAAGACAGATTTCCAAGCAAATAGGCCCAAGAAGTAAGCAGGCATATATATTTTATTTTTATTAAAAACACATTTCTTCTCTCATACAATACATCTCAACCACAGTTTGCCATCCCTCCACTCACACTTGTTCCCTCCCACCTTCCCTCTCCCCCAGATCCAACTCTTCTTTTGCTTCCTCTTCAGAAAAGAGTAGATCTCCAAGAGACAACAACCAAACAGGAGAAAACAAGATAAAATAAGACAAAAGCCCTTATATCAAGGCTGGACAAGGCAACTCAGTAAGAGGACTCAAGAGTGTCCTGAAAGCAGATGAAAGAGTCAGAAACACACCTGCTGCCACAGTCAGGAGACCCACAGAAGCATAAGGTAACAGCCATGGCACATACACAGGAGAACATGATGGACTCATGCAAGGTAACAGCCGTGGCATTCACACAGAGGACCTGGTGCAACCAATGCAGGCCTCAAACTTCCTTTTCAGTCTCTGTGAATCCTACTTAACTTTCTCATGTCCTCCTTCCATTCTGACTCCTAGGGTCTTTCCTCCCCTTCTGCAGGGTTCCTTCTCTGAGCTCCGAAGAGAGGGACCCAATGGAGACCTCCAATTTAGACACTGTGGTTGTGTGTCTCTGCACAAGCTCCCATCTGCTGCCTCTCCTGTGACAACTGGACAAGGTACAGATTTATGAGTACAGGAGAATATCATTAGATAGCTTTTTTATGTTCTCTTCTTTCTTCCTTCCTCTTTTTCTTCCTTTCTTTCCTTTTCCTTCTCTTCTTCGTCTTCTTCTTCTTTGTCTTCTTCTTCTTTGTCTTCTTCTTCTTTGTCTTCTTCTTCTTCTTCTTCTTCTTCTTCTTCTTCTTCTTCTTCTTTTCTCTCTCTCTCTCTCTCTCTCTCTCTCTCTCTCTCTCTCTCTCTCTCTCCTTCTTCTTCTTTTTTTTTTGCCAACTGTGTTTGGTCTTACCCTAGGTCCTAGGCTAACCATGCTCCCTTTCCTGGCCATCCAGACATTATGGGTCCTGGGCTCCCTGTCACAGCTTGGGCCTCAAGTTAAACCAAACATTGGTTGGCCACTCCCACATGTTCTGTGCCACCATTGCCCCAGAACATCAGATTGTAAGTGGAAGGATTCATTACTGGTTTTATGTTGAGGGCTTTGATCCACTTGGAGTTGAGTTTTGTGTAGGCTGATAAATGTGGATATATTTTCATTCTTCTACAAGCAGATACCAAGTTTGACCAGCACCATTTGTTGAAAATGCTTTCTTTCTTTTTTTTTCCAGAATGTATTTCTGCTTTATCAAAAAATCAGATGTACATAGTTTTTATAATTTATGTCTGTGCATTGGTGTCTTGCCTACACATTTGACTGTGTGAGAATGTTGGATCCTCTGGAACTAGAGTTACAGACAGTTGTGAACTGCCATGTAGATGCTGGGAATTGAACCAGGGTCCTCTGGAAGAACACTGAGTACTCTTAACCCCTGAGCCATCTCTCCAGCCCTCAATGGATTTCTTGAAGCATACTATCTACCAACACCAAAGTTAAGTCAAGATCAGATGAGTGATTTAAAAAGAACCATATCCCCTACTGAAGTAGAAGCACTAATTAAAAATCTCCCATCTTATAAAAACCAACCAACCAACAAACAAAACCAGGAACAGATGGTTTTGGCACAGAATTCTACCAGACTTTCAAAGAAAATTTAATGCCAATACTCCTCAAATTATTCTATAAAATACAAACTGGAGGAACATTTTCTGTTTTTTTTAAAATAAACACACTATTACCCTAATACTAAAGCTGTAGCACCCCGCTTGTCCAGCAAGGAAGATGCGACAAATGGGATCCTTCTCAACAGCCTTTATTGTGGAAGTGCTCTTTTAGATTTCTGTGAGAGACTGCCTCGAATGCCCAGAACAGGCTGCTTATATACCCCCAGCCCTGGGCATGGCAAAGCGCATGGAGGTGCCTGATTGGTCAATTTGCAATGCCTCATTAGCATACTCATTAGCATAGCCTGCCCGGGAGTGGGTGATTGGTCAGGTTCGTGGTACCCTAGTGGTACCTCATTTGCATGCTCTGTTCGGGAGGGGCTGGAGTCAAATTGAACTGCGCATGCGCAGGCCTCTGGTAGTTCCTACCAGAGCCTAGGCAGGCGCCATCTTGGATCGCCACCTCAGAGCGGCTGGCGCGCACAAATGTGTGCCCTTGGCCCGCAGAGTTGAAGCGGCGCAGTGTTGTTTTAGTCAGCCGTGTCAACTCTGCAGTGCCGTTTTTATTCAGTCGCATAAGGTTGGCGGCCTACACAAAACCATACAAAGAAGCAAAAAAGAAAAGTATAAACTAATAACCCTTATATAAATGCAAAAATTCTCAAATAGAATATTAGAAAAGTGAATCTAAGAACACAGCATAAATATTAATTATTCACTCTGATCAGGTTGGCTTCATTCCAGAGAGGCATAGATGATTCAATATATAAATTAATGTAATCCGCCACCCAAACAGAATGGAAGCCAAAAAGCCACATGATTGTTTCAGATTCAGAAAATGCTTTTGACAAAATCCTACACCCCTTTGTCCTGGAGAGACAAGGGATACAAGAAGTAAAGATAATAAAGGGATTTACAACTAAATCACACCCAACAATCAACCTAAATAGGAAGACACTCAAAGCATTCCTACTAAACCAGAAACAAGGAAAAACATTCATTCTCTCCGTACCTATTCAACATAGCACTTGAAGTCTTAGTAGAGCTAAAAGACAGAGCTGGAGGAAGGTAAGGGACTATAAATACGAAAAGAACTTTAGATATTTTTGTTGGCAGATTAGCCGGTCTGTTTATCTGAGAGGAAGGACCCACAATTGAAAAAATGCTTCTGTAAGAGCAGCTGAAGACAAGCTGGTGGAGAGCTTTCTTAACTAGTGATTAATGGGGAGGGCCCAGCCCATTGTGGCTAGGAATCCTGGGTTCTATAAGAATGCAGGCTGAGCAAAGCACGGGGAAGCAAGCCAGTAAACAGCATTTCTCCGTGGCCTCTGCATCAGCTCCTGCCTCCAGGTTCCTGCCCTGTTTGAATTTCTGTCCCAACTTCCTTTGAAGATGGACAATGATGTGAAAGCGGAAGCCAAATGAGCCCTGTCCTCCAGAAGTTGCTTTGGTTATGGAAGTTATCACAACAATCAGAAATTGGTGCCAGGATAGTGGGGTATTGCTGTGATAGACCTGACCATGCGGATTTGGGGGATCGTGGAAGGACTTTGGAACTTTAGGTGAGAAAAGCTACTGAGTGTTCAAAACTCGGTAAGCCGTTGTGTGGGAGCTTGGAGGCAGAGAATGTCGGGAGAAATAGAGAGGATTGAGGCTTTGCTTGAGAAGTCCCTGAGGAAAGTTTGAGAATTACTTTTAGACCATGGGACCACTGCATCTTTGCTCTTTTAAAGGTCCTGTGGTTCAGATCAGCTGGGTCCAAAGAGTCAGTCACCTGTGATTATCAAGAGGTCTGTAACATAGAAATGAAACCTTTGCTTTACTGGAACAATGGATGGTGGTTAACTAGAGCTGAGAAATTAATGGTGATTAAGAAGAGACCGGCATCATTGAGAGAGTGGTTTGTGGGGAGGAAAGAGAAGGGAGGAATGATATGAAACATTATAACCTCCAAAAGTTAAAAAGTATTTGAAACTCAACTTTGAAAGAAAGAACCCAGAGGGATCCGATTTTCCTGGTCTCCATCCAGAATATTCTTGAAGACTGCTGCTTTCAGGTCCCTGCCTCAAGCTGCCTGGCATCTGTCTCCTGATACCATCATCACTATAGTCTTGCACCGGAGCTGAGGAGTTTCAGGCAGACTAGCTGCTTGGTGTGTTGTCAGGCGCTGTGAGGTATGGATGCTCTGTGCTCAGAGCCAAGGCTATGCTGCAGAAACACCTTAGATTCATTATGCATTTGATTTTGAATTACTTTTTGGTTGTTTTGTGTTCAAAAATGTTTTATTGCTTCCAGGTATCTTCATGACTACTTCATTCAATTATGTGACCTCAAAACGGGGACAAAATAGAGTGTTAATTTATGCTAGGTAAACAATGTAGCATTGAGCTCTCCCTAGTTTGAGACTTTTGAATGATACAATGTCCCACTTAAATGGCAAACCAAGTCAGAGATGAGGTGTTTTTTTTGTTGTTGTTGTTGTTTTTGTTTTCTGGTTTTTCTTTTTTTAATTTGAATTTCTTTGTGTGTCTTCTACAGCAGCTACTGCCAAGGAAATCTAACTTTGTTCTCATCCCTATGTAGAAAATCTAGTGCAGACAGTGCCTCCCTGTGGTTTGTCCTAGCATTGCGGCAAATGGAATAAGGTGCTCTCCAAAGAGGCCATTCTTCCCAGCAGCGGGGTTGTAGATTGTAAAGGAGCCGGGTCTTGAGTTTAGCAGGTCCTCTGGGGAGTTTCTGCTTTGACAAGACTGTTGCTTAGTCCTGGCCTGATCGACATGAAGGAGTGGGCAGCTATTTTGCATCTCAGTAGAAATGGGTACAAGTTATATACAACAAAGTTACAAATCGGTTAATTTTATCTGTTAGAGATACACTTTCAAAAAGAGAAGAATATCCCATTTACACTGCTTTGTAGGATATTAAATAGTTGGGTGTCTTCCAGCAAAGTTTTTGGGAGTCCTTTGTTTTTTTTGTGTGTGTGTGTGTGTATGTGTATACATACATACGTACATACATAGATGTTTTTGAAAGTTTCCTTTAAGCAGATTCTAATCAACAAATGAGATGAATAAAGTCTTCTACTTGTGTTCACTTCATATTTGGATGAAAATAAAGACAACTATTGTTTTCACGTTTAAAAGAATTCTAATTTAGGGCTGGCAAGGCTAGCTACTCTCCCAGAGGACATGGGTTCGATTCCCAGTACACATGATAGCTCACAACTGTCTGTAACTCTAGTCCACAGGGATTTGATTACTTTTTCTGGCCTCTCGGGGCAACAGGTATGAACACAGTACACAGATATGCATGCAGGTAAAACTTCATATACGTTTAAAAAGTAATAAACAATAAAATGTTTGATACTTGTATTTCCACATTTAAATACTTTTCATGTAAAAGGCAAGCCAGACAGGCTATCAAATGTTTAAGTTTTAATTAGAGAGAATAAGTGCTGTGGTCTGGGCTAGAAAAAGTGAGTATTCCTGCTTTCAATTTTGTGCGTAGAGTAGAAAAGGTGTAGCGTGTAAAATCCGCTATGGTAAGAGAGCCTCCAACACAACTGCCATCTGTTAGTCCTGATTCCTACGTAGCCTAGTCTAGCTTTGAACTCGGGATCCTACTACTTGGTCCCAAGGGCCGAAAACCTCGCTAGGACCTGATGAAGCTTTTTAATCCACAAAGTGGAAAAAGATGGTGACATTAGGCAGTAAAGAAATGAAGGCAGATTTGAGAGCACTGGTCATCTGTGTTTTTGTTGGAGAGGTCTCCTTGCAGGCCTTGCATAGTAGCTGAAGAGATGGCTTCTCATCAGTGACCCCAGTGGCTTCTCTGTTTCTGTCCAATCAGAAAGGATGCAAACACGCCTCAACCTGAACACAAGAAAACACTTTTCTTAGTGCTTGAAACCCTTCTACTGTAGTTTTCTTCCTTAGATAGAACCAGAGAATAGTCATTTTGCAACATTTAAAATATAGTAGTCACGTAGCTAGTGGATTTACAAAAGAAACGAGGATAGTGCCATCTAGTGGTTTAATTGAAGAAATTCAGTTACGTACATCCGCTCCCCTCCCCATAAGTTTGGCTCAGTTTCCTCAATGAGGATCTGACTGTGAAAGTAGTATCACCACCCCTCTAGCATCAGTACTTCAGACCTGGCCATTCTTCATTCCTTCATTCCTTTTCAGGCCGTGTTCCCTATTAAACTCAGTAGAATATGATTCAGAACACGCAAAAACCTTTCCACAATAGAAAATACTTACAAAGTACCTGGATTAATTGAAGAGATTTTTTTTTTTTTTAAGACGTTAAAAGATTAAACAAAACTAAATTGGTTAAATTGATAGTTATGGAAATTAAAATAGTTAAAATAAAACATATATGTATATTATATGTAAAAAATAGTGTACACTTATGGCTGTACAGTAATGTTTCCTGAAAAATTTCAAAGCTAAGTATTTTGATTTTTTTTTTTTTCCCACGAGATGACGCGGGAAGACGGGAGAGACGGCGGGACTCGAACCGGCGCACCAAGAGACGGGGCGCCCTCTGCGGGCGGGAGCCTTAAGTATTTTGATTTAATTGAATCCATTCATTAGGACTGGCACTATGGCTCTGGGAGTAAAGCCACATGCTGCAAAGCTTGATAACCCGAGTCCAATCTCCAGGACATGCATGGTGGCAGAAGAAAAAGAGACTCCCACAAACTGTCTTCCATGCAAATGCCAGGGTGACGTACGTTTGCATGCACACACACACAGAAACTGAAAAACAGATATTTTAAAAATTCTTCATTACTACAAGAGTAGATATAAAATAATATTCTACTAGATATTATATTAGAATTGAATTGTATTTTTTTTATTAGATATTTTATTTACACCTCAGATGGCATCCCCTATCCCCATTCCCCCCCACCCCCCTTAGGAAGCCCCTATCCCATGCCCCCTTTTCCTTTTTGCATTTATACATTTTTTAAAAATAATGTTAATCATAGGCTTTATAAGTTTGGAATTGTTCAATCAGAGGTGTAACCCACTGACCAACCTAGATATAACGACTATCTTTGACTGGTGGAGATACATGAATATCTGCCTCCCTGTCTCCCCCCTCTTTCTCTTTCATCAGCTAGCTTCTCCTCTCCTTCCTCTTCTCCTCTTCTTACTCCTTTTCTTCCTCTCAGTACTCCTCCTACCTTAGCTCCTCCTACACATCACCCTTCCTGTTAAAATGAAACTTTTCTCTCAAAATACAATTAGAGCATAATTATGCCAATTTGTACCAGTGAGGTACAAGATAGTCCTAATACCCAGTCCATCCTTTTGTTGACTAACCAGAATCTCTGTCATCTATCCTAACTAAAACACTTAGTTCTGAACCTGGCTTTAGGATGAATGTCAGCTGACGACCATCCACTCAAATCTTTTCTCTTAAGGTCAATAGCTATATGTTTTCAACCCCATCAGAAATCCAGAATGACTGAGTTAACTATGTATTATTAAACACTTCTAAAGTACTCTCTAATAAGCTTGGCATGCAAGCATTTAAAATATCTATAATAGCAAAATATTAATATATAAATTCAGATAAGTCACTAATAATATTATTTACTCTCCTTATTAATATAAGCTTTTTTTTCCTCTGTAAAAGAGAATCACTGCATCCTACTGGAGATCTATTTTTCATTTCTCATGAAGCATTCTGATAAATACAGAATATCTTACAGATAGAGCCACAATACATGAAGGATTGTCTCAGACTCCCCTTGAAAGTCAAAAATTATCATTAACTTAGGCAGAAGATCTCTCTCAGTTTCTAAGCATTTTGACTGCACTTTTCTCTTTTAAAAAGAAAACCGAAGATTTTATGTGCATGACGGTTCTGCGTGTATTTATGTTTGTTTACCATGTGCATGTCTGTTCCTGAGAAGATCAGAGGAGGACATTTGTTTCCCTGGAAATGGAGTTATGGTTGGGAATCACCATGTGGGTGCTGGGAACTGAACCAAGGTCTTCTGCAAGAGCAGCAGGTGAGCTAAGCCACTGAGCCATCTCTGAAGACCACTGACTCTACTTTTCAAGTAAGATTTAGACTTTCGGGAGCAAATAGTGTACCCAGGATTTAATCAGGAGAGAGCTTCTTTCTCAGCCACAGTCTGGAGAGTTCTGTCATGCTGTCCATTCAGCCTGGGACAGACAAGATTCTGGCTCTTTTAGTGACCTTTTCTAGGGCAGATTTTAGAGTCTAGAGGAGAGTCAAAGAACTAAATAGAAGAACAGAGGAGCTCAGTTTATGGACCGACACAATCCTCCTTACACTTTCTACCCTGAAGATGGTTCAGAGGCAGAGGCCCTAATACTCCTGGATAGCTCCTATAGGAGTGGAAAGTTGGATGCTAGTCTTCATCCTGCAGGCCTCTCAACTGTCCCCACAGACTCTGCTAAGATGCAGAAGATAAGAATGGAATGCATGGGCACGCATGTTTGGTGGTGGCTGACAGTACAGGCATGCCATCTATGTCTCTATTGTAGAAGACGGTGGTTACACAATGGACTTTATTTTGATGTGCTAAATAATGTACATTATTCTTTCTGCTAAATGAAAGCTGATGAAGCTAAATCATGAAAACATAGCTAATCTCAAGAGCTGCTTCTGGAGTGTTCTGATAACCATCTTGTCAAGTGTAAATAAACATTTTGTTAGAACACACTCTCTAGCCATTCTAACACCTGATTTTGAGAATTAGTCTCCCAGGCTCCAATGACCAATCTAATAAGACTAAAGACCTTTTTGGAAGAGGTTTTAAGGCAACCAAGGGTGAAAAGGTAGAACAAATGGCCAAATTTAATAGCCACTTAGCTACAGAACTGGCAGATCGCCAACAAGATTTAACACACTTCCATGGGCATGCAGAATGCACCTTTAATATACTTTATCGCCACAGGGAGCAACTTGGTAAAAATCAGTGTGAATAGTGGAAATATTCAAAGCACATTTTTATTGATTAAAATGTTACTTATGGAGCACCAAATGCATATTAGAATTGATGACAGGCACCAGAATTCCAAAAAGGATGCTCTTTGCTTTAGGAAACCTGTTGCATAAACAGACGACTGGTAGACATCAGTGTAGCTACAAATCGTCTATGAACTTCTCAAGAATGCAAATGTTCCACATCTGCTTATAAAGAATAATGATGCAATTAGCAAGCTGGATTATAAATGCATATTTATAATGCTGTAACTGCATATTTGTAATGCAAGCGGTAAGATTTATGTCTTCTTGTTGCTGTTGTTTTGAGACAGTATCTCACAGAGTAACCCAAGCTGGCCTGGAACTTGCAGTATTTTTGCTTCCAAGTGCTGTGATTACAGACAGGTGCCACCATGTTTGATGTCAGTGGTACATTTAAAGACATCCACAGAGATGCTACCTGACCCGCGGTTCAGACCACAAGAAAAAGGTGCCGGTAGGTAGGGACCTCCTTTCACAGAAACGGACAGTGCCTTGAATTTCAGAATAAGAACGAGGCTTATTGAGGAAAGAGAGGGAAGTTGGACAATGGCTCTGTAGGATGAGGAAGTGTGGGACGTCATAAGCACTGTTCTGGGTTTGGGATTTAGGAATTGAGAGAAAGATTTGAGGAAGATGAGATTGAGGAAGAGGCAGGGGAGAGGTGTGGAGTGGAGAAGGCTGTAGGGAAAATGGAGGTAGGTAGGGAGGGAAGGGCGACGGCAGAGGAGAGTGTGAGTGGGGGATTTCGCTCCACTCAGCTCAGCAACAGAGCTTCCTTGATTTGTGCGGACTCTCAAAGGAGAGTCCTTCTTCATGCTCAGTGTTTGTGTTTAAACAGCTGTGCCTCTGTTTGGTGGTTACACTGTTCTAGGGACTGATCTAATAAATACATCACCTCACTAAGACAGATGTCACCATCAGCCCGCCTTTATCCTCTTCTCAGGAGTTGTTTGCGGCCTTAAAAGGCACTTCCTCTGGACACTCAGCTTTCTACAGAAAGCCCCTGGCTTTATGTAGGAAATTATTTCTCAGCACTCTAACGTGTGCTGAACCTGTGGTCAGGTCCTGGCAGAAGCATTAGGGTATTGATACCCCCAGAATAACATCAACCAATGAGTGGAGTTGGAAGTTCCCGAAGGGCTTCGAATGAAGCAATGGAGCCGGTTAAACAGCCATTGTTGTTACTGGCTTTCTCCCTTCATTGCCTCACTTCAATTTGGCCTCAGTGTTTCCTGGGGTCAAGTAACCAACTTGCACTCAAATCTTGTCTTGGAATTTGCTTTGGGGCAACCCCCCCCCAAAAGGTAGTAAATCTCTTAAAGACCCAAAGAAAACAGTAAAATACAACTTTTCGTCATTTATACATGTGTAGGTGGATACTTGGAAAGATTGATTCAGTTGTCTGCACCACTTAGCTGGTCAATGCTAAAAACCCGGGTTCAAATTCAAATCAAGTGTTCTTAACACTAAAGTACTTTGCCACTCCCAAATACCAAGATGCAGAGTTAGCCTTGCTGGTGTGGTATGAAAGCCAGGGACAGTCTGTCTGTCAGTTTGTCTTAAGGTACCCCCAAACTGACTAGTGTTTCCAAATTCTGATTCTAATTATTATCACTGTTGAACTTGAGACATGCCTGCTAGCTCATTATGCTTTCATTGCGCTCACTTTAGTAGGCTGAAAATTTATCTTGTAGTTTCTTCTTCCCTTTTCAGAGAATGGCAGTCACAGAGAATTTAGAAGTTGAGCAGATCACTTTTTTTGGCAGGTAGCCAACTACAATCGCATACTGGAAAGTAGTTCAGTTCATTAAGTATTCTTGATCTGTTTTTATATTGGTCAGACACACACACACACACACACACACACACACACACACACACACACACATATACACACACCTCCCATAACACTTTCTCTGTCTGCTTTTTCTTCAGTAAGAATTTGGTAAGAATTTGAGGTAGAAATGAGTGAGGAAGAGAAATAGAAACAAAAAAGAATTACATCTAAAACTCCTGAGCAGCTCAGAATTTCTCCTTGTCCATGACCAAAATGACTGACATGCCTTCACATGTATAGGAAAACACTGGTGTGTGTCTGTGTGTGGGGGGGGCAGATTTGATTTCAGCTCCTTCACCAAGTGGCTGTGTGACATTGAGCAGATCACTCCACTCCTTAAGGTCTTTGTTCCCTCTGAAGGAGGAAGAGAAAGAGGAGGAGGAAGAAGAGGAGGAGGAAGAGGAAGAGAAAGAGGAAGAGTAGGAAGAGTAGGAGGAAGAGGAAGAGGAAGATTAGGAGGAGGAAGAGGAAGAGGAGGAGGGAGAGGAAGAAGAGGAGGAAGAGGAGGAGGAGGAAGAAGAAGAGGAGGAGGAAGAGGAAGAGGAAGAGAAAGAGAAAGAGGAAGAGTAGGAAGAGTAGGAGGAAGAGGAAGATTAGGAGGAGGAAGAGGAAGAGGAGGAGGGAGAGGAAGAAGAGGAGGAAGAGGAGGAGGAGGAAGAAGAAGAGGAGGAGGAGGAGGAAGAGGAAGAAGAAGAGGAGGAGGAAGAAGAAGAGGAGGAGGAGGAAGAAGAGGAGGAGGAGGAGGAGGAAGAAGAAGAAGAGGAGGAGGAAGAAGAAGAGGAGGAGCTGGAAGAGGAAGAGGAGGAGGAGAAAGAGGAGGAGGAAGAGGAAGAGGAGAAGGAAGAGAAAGAGGAGGGAGAGGAAGAAGAGGAGGAAGAGGAGGAGGAGGAAGAAGAAGAGGAGGAGGAGGAGGAAGAGGAAGAAGAAGAGGAGGAGGAAGAAGAAGAGGAGGAGGAGGAAGAAGAGGAGGAGGAGGAGGAGGAAGAAGAAGAAGAGGAGGAGGAAGAAGAAGAGGAGGAGGAGGAAGAGGAAGAGGAGGAGGAGAAAGAGGAGGAGGAAGAGGAAGAGGAGAAGGAAGAGAAAGAGGAGGAAGAGGAGGAAGAGGAGGAAGAGGAGGAAGAAGATTAGAAGAGTTTCAAATGTAGTGTGTTGCCTGTTTCAGTATTTCTGTGGATCTCCTACTCTGAGATAGCTAGCTTCAAGATTGAAGGGGGGGGCAGCATTGCCTGTAGTATTCCACTTTATACTCTGCAGGAATTGTGGACTACTAAGTTCAGGCATTTGCTTTTGCTTCCCCTGTCATGCAGAATGCTTGTCCTCTTGCAGAAGTTCAAGCCAATTTTTAAAATTCTTAATGATTACAGAAATAATCGTTCCCGCCCCCGCATCCCTAAGTATTTATTATCACAGCACTCATGCGCATGGCACTTAGCATTTATAGCGCAAGAAAACCCTGGGAGAGACCTTACAGTAGGCATAGACTATGGTTTAATTGCCAGAGAAGTGGTTTGAAGTGTAGTTCTCAACATGGGGTGGAAAAATCACATTGAGAATCACTAATCTAAGACTGTGCGCCTTTCTTCCTGATCAGATGCACGCTAGCATGCCATACACTGCAGGATGAGGATAATTAGTATATAAATGAATTCAAATACCCATATACTCCATAATGCACAAAATGAAACAGTACCTTGCAGTGGGAGAAGGGACTCGCAAAAAAAGATCATAATTCCCACCTGCAGGGGGCAGCAGCGCCCCGACTGTGAGAGCTCAGCGCCTGTGCGCTGGGTCTTGCTTCTTTAAGAAAAGCCCCAAACTGCAAGTCTTTGTTCTTTGTTCCTGATTTTATAATGTTAGCAACAAAGCCAAGTATTTTAAAAATACCCTTTTAAGGTCTTCTTTGGCGGTAGGTGGTCTCTTAGGCTATGATCATTTCTTCTTCAGTCCAGCGTAAGGTGGCTTTTCGAACAGCGTCTAATTCTCCCCAAGCTTCACTAAACCAGCTTTGTGATCAAGAAAACTAACTTGACAGGCCAGCCTGTCAATCAAATTCTCAGAGTGCCTCTCCCTTTTTTTCCTCCCTCCCCGTGTCCTGTCTCCCTTCCCTTATGAAACCTCACAAGATAAATACATTACATTAAATTATATGCAACACACGGGGGCGGGTGTGTGTGTGTGTGTGTGTGTGTGTGTGTGTGTGTGACTGCAAAACAAAAAGGATCAGCTGTATTCCCTGGAGGTCTGTTCCTGTTGAGCTTCCCAGCGGGCTCCGAACCGATGTGGCCCACTTATTTTGGTGTCCTTTGTGTCCTTTCTCTCTGCTTATGCCATACTTATGCTTGGCCTCCTTGGGATATGTGCCTTCTCAAGTGGTTAAGTTCTTCATAATAAACATCAATCTCCCTTTTCTACTATATTTTAAAAGCCGTTTCTTCTGGAAACTTCCGTCTGCATACAAACATAGAATAATATTCTCAAACCCTCTGTGCCCAAGCATCCTCAACAGAGACAGAACAAATTGTGTGTATTCTGGAAAGATGTTTATATTTTCTTCTCAAGACTTTAGAGTCTTAGTATTGTAGTAGTATTATTAGTATTATTAGGTTTTTTTTTTTTTTTGCAGTATTAGAAGGGCTGTGTGAGGCTGTGTACTGCTCAGCTTGAATAAAATATATAGACAAAGGGTGGGCCTTTGTTTGTGAACTCTTCTTTTTGTGCGCGCATGCTGGGAATTGAACCCAAGGCCTCTCAGAGATTATCCTCGTGCTGCAGTATTGAACCACACTCCTGGCCCAGTAACACTACTATTAATAAAAGAGGTAGCGGTATGCAGGAGGGGATAGAATTATAATAAATGTCTGTTAGAGGAGGAAATTATTTCTCACACTTCCAGGAAAATCTATGGTTTGAAATGTAAACTAGCCTATGGTTCCCATTATTAGAAAACAATTTCAAAATGTGTTTTTACAGAAGTCTTAGTGAACAGTAGAAACGTTGTGATGACTTCTGATCCATCACACCCGGCTTCCACTGGTTTAGTGCGACATGAAGGGAATGAGTCTTGCGTTTTGCTTGTTTGCCCATTCTGTTACTTTCATTTATTCTTTCTATAGAAATGCAGCATGGTGCCACTTATTTGAATGAATGATCTGTGCTTTCGTGAACACATACATAGACACGTGTGTGTGTGCACGAACACACATGTGTATATCCCCTTGGAGCTTCCATTCCTGAGGCATGAACTAGACACAACGTGGGCAATTTATACGCGAGTTTGTGCTAAGGAGGCAGAGGACCTAAGGGCATGTGGATCGGAGGGACTTGATGCTGAGCTCCCTGAGAATTTTGTCCCAAGGATTCTAGCGTGCGTGATGGAGGAGTCCGCTACCATCAGGCACAACACAACACAGTAACAAAACCAGAAACCGCACAGCAAAGCCTGCTTCCTTGAACCAAGTGCCAGGAGAGAATCAAAAAAGATAAAACTTCAGGAAACTGACTGTTACAAAGCAGAAGGAAACCAAGGCCTTGTCCTCACCCTTGCCAGAGGGACTGAATGGAGATGCTTGAACTCCCTTCAGGTAGCTTCACCTCATAATCTGCCTTCCCTTAGATCACACTTGTGAAATGCTTATTCATATTATTGTGCTAATTTCTCCCTTCCCCCAACTCTCTAACCAAAGCCAAGATCTTAGTGAGTCTTTTTTCCTACACTTTTACAATTTCCCAAGGCATAAACACTCCATGGTATGCTTCCTTCTGTGTCCCCCAAAACCAAACAAAAACCAAACTCAACATCTTCATCTGTAAGTAATTCTGGTGGATTTTGATTGAAGAATATTGGCCATATGAACTGGCACCAACTTGTATTAGTATGATTTTTTTTTAACTCGATTAGTATTTTCGATCTACTTCTTTTACTTTCTCTCTTTTATGTAATGATCTTTTGAAGACATCTTGCATGTTAGTTCATGTGGCAATGCATCTTCCTGTTCTTTTTACTAGTTAAATATCCATCCCACGACATTTGTGAGTACCTTTGTCCTGCCTCTCTTCACAAACACTTAGTTGGCATTTTTGTTCCCAAGCTGTGTAGACAGCCTCATATGGACATCAGGAACAAATTCAGGCAAAGCTAAAAGATAGTTTCAGCCTTGAGAAGTGCCAGTGTCTCCAGTGTCTCCAGTGTCTCCAGTGTCTCCAGTGTCTCCAGTGTCTCCAGGCAGAAACTGGAGAGAACGCACAGAGTTACAGTGCTTATTGTTCTTCTACAAGTTTCATTCCCAAGACCCAGGCCTGGCTCACAACTGCCTGTAGCTCTTGCTCCAGGTATTTTTTTTTTTTTTTGACATACTATTCTGACTTCCAGGGACACCTCCATACAGGTGGCACGCATGGGTGCATGCACGCGCGCGTGCGCTCTCACCCCCTCCCCCCCCACACTTTTTAATGCATTATTTTTTAATTAAAATATTTTTTAAAAAAGCTGGCTCGCCGAGCGGTGGTGGCGCACGCCTTTTAATCCCAGCACTTGGGAGGCAGAGGCAGGCAGATTTCTGAGTTCGAGGCCAGCCTGGTCTACAGAGTGAGTTCCAGGACAGCCCGGGCTATACAGAGAAACCCTGTCTCGGAAAACAAAAACAAAAACAAAAACAAAAACAAAAACAAAAACAAAAACAAGAAAGAAAGAAAAAGAAAAAAGAAAAAACTGGCTCAAAAGGTTTGTGCACTTCAGTTCTGATATTCATATACAGTCTAAATGGCTTTTCAAAGAATTTTCTCAAGTCATCTGTCAACGGTGTTGAAGGGAGCCTTATTCTCTAAGTCATCTGTCAGTCATGTTGAAGGGAGCCTTACTACAGGGCATTTTTGTTAGCAAACCTAGATCTTTGCAAGCCCAGTACGAAACATTGACATCTTGTATTTTGGAGGCACTTATCTTATTTTTAGGGTTCAGTAAGTCATGTGTAAAGCTAGTTACCGATCTTTAAGTGGTCTGTATTCTTAGATAGTTTAGGTTCCATTATATATAAACTAATATTACTGCAATACATGATACAGGTACATAATAGTGTGGCTAATCTTTGTATCCTCTTATTTCAGAAAATAATATAGCTTGCATTCCACTGAGTCTCTCTTGTAGAGTTTATCATGTAACTTTTTAAATGCACTTCTGTATTTTCTCATGTTAAGCCATGGAAGTTCCTGCTGTGTTTCTTGGTGTCATTTACACATATTGACTTTAACTTTGATATTCAAATATTGATAGTTCAAACCTTTACAGATTTTTGTTGTTGTTGTTATTGATTTTTAAATTTCTAGTTTTACTTCTCTTTACTAGCTTTCTAACTTCAAAAAAAAAAAAACATACATTTTTTTCCCCTAAGGTTTGATATTCTGTGGATTCGCCGAACTGGCCCTTCTTTTCCTGTAATCCTGTTTTCTCTCCTTTCTGTCCTCTCTCCCTCCCCCCCCCCTTTTTTTTTTATACCCTTTGGACTCATATAATCTGTTGCCACAGCAATTACTTTGTATAATTAGATGCCCCAGTTTGGGGAGGAAAGAGGGGGATTTTTCAGGAACATTATGGTTTATTAAACGAAAAGAGCCATTCTTCTGCTCCCGCTCTGGATGTTGTCTTGATGTGGTAGGTAGGTGGCAGCTAAAAATAACCCTATTAATATTCTCCTCTGTGTTGTATTCACCAGCATGCTTAGTGCCTCATTACTAATGAGAATTCATCAAAAAATAATGTAGAATTGTGTTTCTGATGGTTGTAATAAGAGCACAATTTGAGTTCAAAGACATCTTGTAAGTCTACAAATATGTACATCTAAATACAACTTGCTTGATTATAAAAAGTATAAAGCAGACAAAGGCAGAGGCTATGAAGTTTCTCTTTATTTAGCAAAGCCTCTGAAATGCTAGTTTCAGGCCTACTACTAGCTACCAAGTGTTCTGATTAGAAGAATAGAGCTGAGATTAATAAATCGTTTTCTGTTTTATGCTTCATACACAGTAAGGGCACTAAGAATGACATGGATATTTTATATATTTCAAAAAGATACAGGGAAAGATTTTGATGCTCTCACTCTAAAGAAAAGACAAATCTTCAGGGAGACGGATGCATTTAACCTAAACTAAGCAGTACACAATGTAAACATATAATGCAAATAAATAAATTAAAAACTCAGTGGGTAAAATGCTCCTTTGAAAATTAAAAACATCCCCTTTAATAAGGACTTAGAGTTTCTAATTTATGTTATATTTTATAGGATATTCTGGTCTTGAGGTATATGTTCTTCTTAGTCTAAGTGTTACCAGAGTCTAGCCGCTGGAAGGTAACTATAGGATATTCTGGTCTCGAGTCTATGTTCTTTTTAGTTTAAGTGTTACTAGAGTCTTCCTGCTGGAAGGTAACAGTAGGCTGATCTGTAGTCTACTTATATATAAGAAGGTAACTACCTAGGAAGCCAGAAGTGTTGACAATTGTAAACCTAACTGTGACTAGCTAAAAGTTCGAAGTTTTGGTTTCAAGAAGCCCAGTTCAGGATGACTCTGCCCCTGAGTCTCCTCCCAGTGCAAACTCTTCCGTAAGAGGAGGGGACCTGAAACCTGTCTTCACCTCTTTTCCCTTCAAACACATAGAACTCTGCCCTTATGACTCTGAGTCACCTCTCAGACTTCCACAAGGTAAGGATCATGCCACAAGGGTGTGGATCCCTAAGACCAAGGCTGACCAAGAGTGAGATGGAGCCTGGCTCTGAAGAACGGAACGCTCAAGCTCACGTGCTGGGGGCTCCTTCCAGTATAACTGAGAGGCAGCAGGAAGACAAGGTAATGTGCCTCTCTTCATATTACCAGTGTCCAGTGTTATTGTACTTTCTTTTCCTCTTAATATAAATATTCTAACAAAAGCAACTTAATGAAGATTTGGTTTGGAGGCCACAGTGTGAGGTACAGTTTATCATAGTAGAAAAACAACAGAATCAGGGGCTTGAGGCTGCTTCTCACACCACAAGCTGTTATGGAGTAAATTCTTCCCCGTTGATACATTTCATCTTGGGGCAGGGAAGTTTCTTAAGACATTCTAAAGCAGTGGTTCTCAACCTTCCTAATGCTGCAACCCTTTAATACCATTTCCTCATGATGTGACCCCCAACTATAAGATGATTTTTTGTTGCTACTTCATAACTGTGATTTTGCTACTGTTATGAATTGTAATCCAAATATCCGATATATAGGATATCTGATATGCTACTCCTATGAGTGGGTCATTTGACCCCTGCAAAGGAGTCGTTACTTACAGGCTGAGAATTCTTTTGTAAAGGGGAGGTGAAGCTTTCCATCCCACTGTAAAGTTTAGCTCCCTTAAACTGAGGGAGGAAACAACTCAGTTGCTTCAGGAAGTCCTTGACACAGACTCACTGGATCCCTAAGCATATATGAGCAGCAGGGCCTGCTGAGAAATACTCTGTAGCCATCAACCATGCTTGGGGGCTGGGGGGGTGGGTCTTCAGTGGTGCTGATGTCTTTGAGTTACTTCTGCTCCTTTAAGCAACCTGTCACCCACGCTTCCGTAAGTAACCCCAAAAGAATTAGTTGGTTCACCAAGTTGGCCTTGGATGGGATCCTTGGTCTGTCATGGCTTCCCTATGGGTAGAACAGAAGTTCACCAGTGCGTATACAGAAGTAGTGTTAACACAACACACACCTCAGGAAACAGAGAAGAAAGATGAAGGGATGTTTGCTAGTCCTCAGCTCATTTTTTTTTTTTTTTTAAATGTTTTATGTAGTCTAGAGTCCTAGTCCTGGGAATACCCACTGTGCTACCCACAGTGGGAGGGGCTTCCTGTCTCAGTTAATAAAATCAAGATAGCATAGAGGATCTTCTTCCAGGCGATTCTAGGTTGTGTCACGTTGTCAATTAACACTGAAGATCATAAGCACTTGACACCTACACTTTTTCTTCCTGAATTGTATCGGTGAGTCTGCAGTGAAGCAGTCCTCTTTTGTGGACTTCATGAACTTGCCAACGCTTCATACACTGTGGAGAGAGAGCACCATGGGCAGAGCAGTGGGCAGACTCCTCATAAATATTGACATGGAATCTGCATAGGTTAAATGCATTAAAGATAATCTCAGAGGCACTAAAATACATTGATGTTACATCAAAAAACAAACAAACAAACAAAAAAACCAAAAAGTTCAGGACTTCCCCTTGAATTAATTTGACCAAGAGGAAAGCAAATTTGACTTCTCTACTTTCTCCCCATATTTCTGTCTGTCTGTAGTTCTTGGTAACTGGCTTTGTTTGTAGCTTGTTTCTGAATATGATCAATCCCTATTGTCTGTGTTTGTAACCAGCAGTTTTGCTCTGTATTTATTGAGAAGCACAGAAAGCTTTGCATGGGGGGGGGGGGGGGAAATAGGTGATTCTTTCCAAAACTTTTTTTTTTTTTTTTTTTTTTTTTTTTTTGTTTTTAGAGACCGGGTTTCTCTGTATAGCCTTGGCTGTCCTGGAACTCACTCGGTAGACCAGGCTGGCCTCGAACTCAGAAATCCGCCTGCCTCTGCCTCCCAAGTGCTGGGATTAAAGGCGTGCGCCACCACCGCCCGGTGGTTTCCAGAACATTTTAACAGTTTTACTAAGTTAAGTTACTGACTCCAACTGACCCCCAAACACTTAGTACTATAAACAGCGTTATCAAACTCTATCCATATTCTGTATTCAACACTCACAGTGGGTATTTGCCACATAAGGTTGCTTCAATCTGTTGGCTGTTCTAAGTAAATAATTACCACAGTGAACACATATACTGCGCTGAGGCAAGAGGCATGGAGGAGCACATAACTTGAAATCAAAGGGACACACCAGCTTAGGTTGTAAAATCCTAATGAAATATCCAAGGCTAGCAAAGTAGATTATTATTCTCTTAAAGGTGGGCAAAATAAACAGGCTGAGTACACAGCCAGATATCAGGTCAATTTTTAAAAATATGTATTTATTTTTATGTATTTATTTTTATGAGTGATCTGCCTTCACAGATACCCAGAAGGGAATCCCATCCCATTACAGATGGTTGTGAGCCACCATGTGCTTGCTGGGAATTGGACTCAGGACTACCAGAAGAGCAGCCAGTGAAGTTAACTGTGGAGACATCTCTCCAGCCCTCAGGTCAAGTCTTAAATCACCCCAAAGTGTGATTACTTTGCAACTACTAAGTTGGTTCCGTGGCCCAGCAAAAATTTCAGTCTCTTTGAATATACAAGATATTTTCTTAAGATCATTCTCACTACAGAATCAAGTGAAAGAGTGAAGAAAGCCAATTTAAAACTTGAAAACAAGGCCAGACGATAAAGTATTGCCCAATATACATACCCAATATTATTTAGTTCTTTAGGAAACACGTCATTGCTTGCTTTGTTAATATGCCTTGGTTATTTACTGTTTGTAAGGGTTCGTGCTGCTGAAATGGTAGCCCATAGACATTGTTCTATGGAGCTGCAAGTGATTTTTGTCTAGTAAAAGGAAAGTAGCTGTAAATATTCATTCATTTTGACTTCCCAGTGTTAAGATGTAGGGTATTAAAGTTGAAACTTATTCCAGACCATCTTTACCAGGCTGCCACTACTCTTAACCTTTCTGTAAACCAGCTACTCCATCGTTCTGGTCTCCTCAGCAAAGAGTTAAATCGATCTTGGAAACATTCATTCTATATTTGTATGATTGGCATATCTTTAAATTTTGAAAATTATATTTTGACAATTATGAGGAGTTAACCTCATTCTAAGGGGTTACATGAACTGGGTGACTGGTGTTGCCATTATTCATGACAGAAGGAAAAAGAGGAGAGAATACATTAAAAGGCAATGGGGATGGTGGCAGGTTTTGTTTTGGCACATTAGGTTCTATTGAGGTACAAGTATATTATCCACAGATAGAAATCTAAGTTTCAGGAGTGAGATAACTAGAAGGCTACAAATGAAACACTTAAAAAATTTTAGTGGTTAGCATATAGGTAATACTCAAAGACACAGAGTAAAGGTTTGGGGAGTTGATGAGGAAAGTCAACATTATGAAAGGCCAGGGAAAGCGTATTTGAGGTAGCTGGATGCGAGGTAGCTGGAGAGGTTTCAAGAGCAAGTGCTTAACCATCAGGTGTGACCCAGGGATGGGAAGTGAAAAGATGTGATTGAATTTAGCAGCTAGCAAGTATGCAATGACCTAGAGAAATGTTCTAGGAGAAAGGAAAGGCTTGGTATGCCTTGAGGTGGGAAGGAGACCCGGAAATGGGTATTGGAGATACAGATGGCCCTTTAAGGAAATGTAGTTCTAAACTCTACATTAAAGCACAGTAACAGCTCAGAGTCTGCTAATGCCTTTCCATTACACTTGGAATAAAATTCCCGGTGTCATCGTGGCATAGTGGGATCCAGATAAACAAAGCTGTGCTTCTCAGTTTTATTTCTTGTATCATTTCACTTTGCCCATGATGCTTTGCATCGTTTTGCCTCTGCCTTCAATGTCAGTGTCGTTTCCTCTCTTAGGGCTTCTCCATTTGATGTAGGGTAGTGGGAGTGCAATGAAGACACATTGCTCAGATCTTCCTTCGAGGGGACCTACTGTGAGCAGCAGAGGTAATGCGGACGGTCACCCCTGCATTCAACCCTGGGCTGGCAGTGATAGTGTCACTGGCTATGGTCATTTAGGACACTCGACCTGTGAGTCTCCTCTAAGGGGTAACTTTCGTTTGGGGACCCGAATGGACTGAGATTCTCTTACAACCTGAAGTTCTTGCTTTCCTTTCTCATAGCCTCAGGGCTGCCTTGCTGGCTGATGGCTGTCTAATCTGTTTGCTATGTATTACAGGTTTCACAGGTGTTCCCTGGCCTCTCTTCTGTTCCACGGAGGGACTGAAGGTGACAGCAGCAATCACTTAAACTCCCAGCGCCCGACATTTTCCAGATCCACAGCACCAGGCACCCCTTACTGCCAGCCCCCTCCCCCCATTCTGTTTTACAGAATTGTTTTTTCTAGCTTTTAATTCTTAAACTTTTTTTTTGTTGTTGCTGTTTTTGCATGCTATTTTAAGGTGAATCTGAGACATTTTGAACATTTTACCTTGAAAAACCTCAGTTTGCCTCTCCAGAAAGAACATTTTCATAAGTGGACAAGAATATTATTAGAATGCCTGAGCAGATGAATGATTTCTTTGTGTAATTGAATTCCTCATTCGTATACAAATTTCCTCAATTATCTCCATAATGCCTTTTACAGCTGCTTTGTCAAAACTCACATCTAAGCCAGGACAAGGAATTTTCTGGATTCCCTAAGTCTTTTAAAATCTAAGTCAATCTGTTTTTTCCTACTCTCATTTGCTGAGGCAAGGACGGTTGTCATAAAGGAAACTTTCCCTTTTTGACTTGTCTGGTTGTTTCTTCACAGTGCCTTTATAAAAGGGTGCCTCTTCTTTCATTAGCTCCAACCTGAGACTGCACCAGTTAAACAACAGCCAGTTCTCCATCCTCTCATCTGGTGTCTCTATGAACTGCTTCTTTGAGGGATTTCCTATAAGCAGAATAATATATCTTTTTTGGTACTTTGCATTTCACTTAATGCAAAGAGTTTAAGGATCAACCCTGTTCTAGACACATGGACTTCATTTCTTAAGGTCAAATGAGACTTGATTGTAGTATACAGTGTGTTTTATCCATTAACTCATCTGTCCATATGTATTTATTTGTCGCCACATTTCAACTAATGTGAATAATACTACTATGAGTGTGTTTCCGGTTTGATTTTCTGTTTTTATTTTGTTTGGGCATATACCTGAGGTATGACAGGTCGATTTTTAAAAAAGAATCACTTTTGTTTCCCACAGTAATATCACATTCATGCCTGAAATCTTATGATATGGTGCTGGTGCTTGTCTCTGGGAATCACTCAGTTTCTTCCCAGGCACTGACAAAGAATTGGCCATATGGGAAAGACAGAAGACCATGCCTCTGAGAAAGGGAAAATTAGAGCTGTATCCCTTCAGGATGCTAGAGCCCCAAGGCTGGGTCCAGTAAGTGGATTCTGGCTTGGATCCCCCTGTTTCCACTGTTGGGCCTGTTCAGATGCCTGCCCAGTGCCTTCCTCATATTTCTCCTCATAATGTCTTCTGTGACTAAGCAGCCAGCATCTCTTGCATTCATTGCCTCTACGCTTTAAATTCCCTTCAATCCCACATCCATATCAACAGGTGTTCATCTTTTTGCCTCATATTGTTATTTTATGTTTTTAATTGACATGATTATCATATAAATGAAAGGGTGTAATTTGATGTTTTGGTTTATATATACAGAATATTAACCTATTCAGGGTACTTAGCATATCCAACTTTCAACACTTATAATTTCCTCCTGCATCACAATTAAAATCCCTTTCCTATCTACTTAGAAATGTGCAGAACATTATATACTACTGATAAGTTAACTTTTTCTCTCCTGTAATTGATGTTGTGCCTATTGGCCAACCTCTGTAGGTCTCACTCACCAACTTTCGCAGTCGTGAGCAACATTATTCTATTCATTTTCTGCCTCTACATGATGAACTTTTTAAAGAGTAGTAGACTAAACATTTAAACTCTTTGAATATTTAATCTCAGAAGGGGATATCATAATATTTCTGAGCAGGAAGTTGTCGACCATAGTCATTTCTTTCGTCCTATATTTGCTTTTCTTTAAAAATATTAAAGTTGTTTTTCTTGTCCTTGGAATAAAATGGCAGAGGAAAGTAACTTAGGGAAGTGTGGTAGCTTTCCTAAGAGTTGCCTTGGTCATGGCGTCTCTTCACAGCAATAGAACAATGACTAAGACAGGAAGTGGTGGCTGATTTTTGGCTCACAGTTTGAGGGTACAGTCTGCCATGGCAAGGGAGGCATGATGACAGGCAGCTGGTTACATTGCATCTGCAGTGAGAGATGCAGAGAAAGATAAATAATGCTGTTCAACTCCTCTTTTTCTTTCTTATTCAGTCACAACTTGAGCCCAAGAAATGGTGCTATTTATACTTACGGTTGTTTTTCCCACCTCAGTTAACCTAATCTAGAAACTTCTTCACAGATACATACAGAGATTTGTTCTTATGGCGACTTTAAATCCCATCAAACTGATGATCAAAATTAAGCATTACAGTAACTTAACTATTTCCCTTTTAAATTTAAATCACTACGCTTGAACTATCTTGCTCTTCTTGAACAATGTATTTCTTATATTCCTTAAAAAAATTCTATCATATTTCTGTAGCTTAGTGTATGAAAGACACTATAATAGAGATGTATGCAAATTAGGTTGAACAGAAGGCTTCTTAGAAACAAGTTTTGTAAGGAACCGGCAGAGCAGATTGGAGAGAGGGAGAAGGTGAACTATGAGGTGATAAGACAGAAGCCTCAGAGGATTGCACAGTGAACCATGAAGTTGGAAAAGTCTCTCTGTTTCCTTGTTTTAGAAAAAATTTAAAACAAACAAAACAAACAAAGCAGCCTTCCCCTCTGTCATACTGAAAGTCTTTGGGTGCATCTTGCCTGCATGGAAGTTGTATATTATTGCTCAAGACGTATTTACTTTGTAGAGAACAACTGCCCAGGAAGAATTGAGCTGTGAGTTTTCAGTAGCCAGGGTTGTTGGAATCTGGAGGAATAAGGCTCTTGATTCTGAGGGGAATGTGAGTGGTACTCGCTGCATTTACTATCACCGATGTAGTGTGTTTCGGCTTATGACATTTTAAAGAAATAACCTATTTTTTTTTGCATATACACAATCATTCTATTTACTTTGTTTAATAAACATGAATTTAAGTCTAAATTCAATGTTCAAATATTTTGTTCACAATTTTTGATTTATAGCTGAAATCAGTGGTATTTCTCCTGAAAGTGTAAGTATCACATGGTTCTCATCAACTGCACAGAGCTTTTAAAGAGTTTATATGTTTTATTGACTAGATAGATACCTAAATCATGAGTGGTGTTGGGAGGCAATCAACAAAACACAATTTTTATGTTTTCCTCAAATGCCAAACCAGAAAATGAAATAATTTTACTATAAATTTAAGACAAGCAGTGGTTTAGATTGTTCTTTATAATTCATAATCTTCACCAACACTGTTAGCATTCTGCCTAAGTTCCACCCCACAGCCAGGTGTGCCTGACTCACTATAAAAGGGTCTGCTTGACCTCCTCTCTCTCTCTCCCTCTTCCTCTCCCTGCCCTCCCCTCCCCACTCTACCTTTCTCTGCCTCTACTACCCTCTTAACTCCCCTCCCCATGTCCAGAATAAACTCTGTTTTATACTATACTGTCATGTGGCTGCTCCCTCAGAAGAAAGGATGCCTCAGCATGGGCCTGCAGAGGCACCTCCTTCTGCCACACCTCACCACACATTCACCAAAACATATCCCCTCTTCTCTTTATCTTTTTATAAACACATCAAACAGAAGACAACAAAACCAAACCAAAGTATAACACAGACCACAAGAAGCTTGTGGGTTATTTATTTTTTGTCACTTCTGAAACCGATTTAATGGGATCAAAAATGGCAAAAAAGAAAGGGGTCCATTCCAGAGTTTTGGTAGTAGTTAATGGCATCTGAACTATTTAATTGTATCATCTCTCACACATTCTTTGTGAAATTACTTTATAGTAGCTGTGACAAATCTTAACAGAAGTTTGCTTGTAATTTTGAAAGCCAGATACTATCTGCAGGCTTCACTAGGCCAAAAACTGGTTGGAAAGACTGGGTTTCTTTCGGAAATGTCTAGCAGACATATCTAGCCTTTGGAAACTGGGAAACGACATTGCCATCTAGGAAGTTTACTATGGCAAACTGCACAACTGAGTTATAAATCATCCCACCAAAGTCTCATACCTCTTTAAGTAATTTATGCTTTTGCATTTGGTGGTGTTCATGTCCTGAAGTCTGGCAATCCTGCTTTCAGGGATGTCTTTATTCTTCACTGTTAGATTTCAGCTTCTAGCATCCATGACTTAGAGATGCCTTGGACTTTTCTGGTTCTGTTTTCAAAATCATGATGAAAGACTCAGCCTTAGCAAGTCTTTTCTGGGCCTGATCACAGGTGGGGAAAAATCCTGTACTTGTCAGAATTAGACATTGTGATTAGACTCGGTTCACTCTCATGACCCACTTTAACCTCATATCTCAAGGTTCTGAACTCTACTCACACTTCTAGACATCTTTTTTTCCTATTAGGTACCATATTTATGTATTCATGATACCAAGATGTAGCCTTAGATATTATTCTACCTACTATACTACTATAATCTATGTGCACCCAGAATAATCACTTATAAGTCACTGGTAATTCTACAGTGTTTAACTTACTGAATAATAATTTATATCTATGCACTAAATATTTAAGAAATGACATTATTAAATTATTTTCAAGAACTTTCTAATTACCTTTGCTTTTCTGTATAGGATAGATATAGTCTTCACCATGCCACTGAAAGCATTCACTTTCTTTGTCTCCGTTTCCATTGCTTAAAGTCCATTTGATTTTTCTTTTTGAGTTTTCCTCCCAGTACCCATCAATCTGTTTCAGGCCAACAGCTTTTTAGGCTTCTTGTTTGTTGAACAACATTCTCTTTGTTGACTTGTGGCTTAGTTAGGGTTTTACTGCTATGAACAGACACCATGACCAATGCAAGTCTAATAAAACACATTTAATTGGGGCTGGCTTACAGGTTCAGAGGTTCAGTCCATTATCATCAAGGTGGAACTTGGCAGCACCCAGGCAGGCATGGTGCAGGAGTTCAGAGTTCTACATCTTCATCTGAAGGCTGCTTGCAGAATACTCACTTCCAGGCAGCTAGGACTAGGATGTCAAAGCCCACACCCATAGTAACATACCTACTCCAACAAGGCCACATCCCCTAATAGTGCCACTCCTTGGCTCAAGCATATATAATACATTACAACTTGTAAAGTGTTTTCATTTAATATTGTTGCCAGGACAAATTACTATAAGCTTGGTGGGTTAAAACATTACTGATGATGCCACATTTCTAGAGATTAGATATGTAGGTATGGTACAGTATAAGTAATTTGCTTGGGGCCTTGTAATTCCTACATAGGCATGAGTAATGCTCTACCCCTTTCTGGAGGCTTTTGAAGATGAATGTGCTTTTTGTGACTGTCAATCCAAATCAGTTCCTTGCCTTTGTTTGAGTGAGGTTCTCCCTTTCCTTTTTGAAGGCCCTTTTATTACTTTAAGAAAAAAAACATCAGGGTATGCAAGTTGCAAGTCTTAGATTCTCAGAGAAGGTGGGAGAAGCAGCTAAAAAACCAATTAATTTGAGTGGCTGCCAAAGTTTTTTTTTTTTAGCATGTTGAAGGTTTTTGCTAGTTACCTTTGCTACAAAATGCAAAATTATAATTACCATGCATTGAATTTAAAGCAGAGAAATTAGCTCAAGAGTCTTAAAAAAAACTTGCACAAAAATCCAAGTGGATTCAATATATTTTAGTTGTGGAAACAGAATTTTATTTGATTTCTTTTGTCTACATTGACCAAATTCAGTAGTTTTCCAACTTTTATTTTCTTTGAAATAATTTAAATTTGACTATATGTATTAGAAGCATCAAATTTATAATAATTGTTATTGTGTATAATAATTGTGTGTATGTGATAATTGTGTGCACGTGAGTCACAGCCATGGCAGGAGTGTGCTGGTCAGAAGACAACTGTTTGGAGTTGGTTCTCTCCTTCCACAATGGGTTTCCAGTAAGGTTGCAAGGGGTGAGATAGAATTCAACTTTGGTCATCAGGCTTGTATGAGAAGCACTTTTAAGCTCATTGGCCTATAATATAACCTTTAATATTAAAGTACTATCTTTAAGTAATAATTCCTTCCTTATTTCACTTCCTAAAAGTCTGTGAAATTTATGTGTTGTAAGAAAATTCTTCGTATTAAATGACGAGAATATTTTAGTAGTTTATTAATTCTATCATGTTCCTTTAAAAATTCTCATTATATATATTTCAGTAATTTATTCCTAATTAACTATTTAGTTTATTTTGTCCTTTGTTTCAATCATCTCCATATAAATAGTTTATTTTCACCTTTTTTCTTGGGTTTGCAATCTTAAAACTTCAGTAGTTTTTTTCCCAATAGCGTTCTTTAGTATATAATTTAATCTAACTTTCTTTTAAACTTGATAATATAAGCACTTAATTTTTATATTTTAGGCAGGACCTCACTACCAGTCCTGGCTGGCCTGCAATTCACAGTGTAAAGAACTCAGAGATCTACTTGCATGTGTCTTGGGTGCTAGAATTAAAAGTGTGTAAACTGCCCAGAGGGTTCTTCACCAGTTTTTTACTTTGGTTTTGGGAGCACTACCATTTTGCTATTACTTTTTAGTTCTATCGTCTCTACTTGTCAAACTCTTATCTACCCCCCAGGCTTAACTCATACACAGCCAATTACACAGTGTCCTTCCTTCACATACAAGCTTATATACAATATTTGCCCTTTCTAATTCCTAGCCCCAGTTTATTGTATTTATACTGTTAGGAACTGCAGGTTAGCTCAGTAGTTTGCAAGTTTTCTACAATAAGACCTCATTTTATATTTAAACCTAAATTAACCTAGTAGCATATTATTTTAAATAATTCAAATTTGACTATATGTATTAGAAGCATCAAATTTATAGTAATTGTTATTGTCTGTGTGTATGTGCACATTTTATGCACCAAGTATTTATGGAGCACCTAAGTTCCAGATATTTTACTTGGTACAAATATTCTTGTAAACGGAATCCTGGCCTTGAAGATAGTCTAGCAGCTTGACGATCCGAGCAAGCTACAAGAGGCTTGGTGGGGAGTGAAGGTAAGACGCACATAAACACAGAAGAAAAGGGCGTGAGATGGCCTCACTGTAAATGACTTAACAAAACAACACATTGAAAAGCCTAATGCAGTCTGCCTTCAAAATCACTTGGGCAAGTTGAAAGGTGGGGGAAGAACGGATAGCTTGGTCCTTACTGAACTAAGAATAAAGAATGCTGCCTTTAGATTTAAGTTTCTCAGGTGCACCGGCCACTCAAAATTGTAGTTTTTTTTCCCCCCGCAGACCTGGTTCCCTAATAACCGCTCCCTTATTCTGAGCAGGCTGCTTGCGCTGTGCCTTTTCCCTTCCCTCTGTCCACGCTGTGCACGCGTGCTTGGAACCCCCGAAGCAGGTCACCGCGGAGCCTCGCCTTGTCTGCCTGCGTCCCGCGTGGTGACTCCACCGCGCGCAAGGATTCGGGGAAAGCGTCTGGCCAATCCAACAGACAACAGGACCCGCCCCCGGCCCCACCCCCCAACCCGTATTTGATCGACATGAATGCTGACCAATGAAAACAGAAGACAAGCGACGCTCCCGCCCCAACGGGCTGGCTGTTAGCAATTTCGACCAATCGCACCCAGAAACTTCTGTCTGGTGGGCGGTCCCCGAGGCCGTGGAGGTTGGCGGCTGTTGAGCGGGTCTCGTGGAAAAGTCCTTGAGCGGAACATCTCTATCGGAAGAGAGAAAATGAGTTTAGCTCTGAGGTCGGTAACCAGGAGGCCGCGCCTCCGCTCCCCAGAGGGCCAGGGCGGGCATGGACAGGAGGCCAGCTCGGGAGCGGGTGCCGAGCGCCGAACCGCAGACCTCGGCGGCGGCTCCCGCCTCCGGACACCGCCGCACCCCCCCCCCCCGAGTGAAGTCTCGCGAGGATTCCCTCACGCCTTTGCGTGACTCGGGCCTGGCCGCCTGTTTCCTCCGGAAAGTCACAGGCGAGCTCGCCTTTCTCCCCCGGGAACCCCGGGCTCGGTGCTTTAAGGCATCTCGGGGGCATCTCGTTTCCGTGACACCTTCCAGTCACTTCCGGACACCGCTCCTCCCCATTGGCTGCTCACCCTGTTCATCTACACTTAAAGGTCCCCCCCCCCCCCCCCCCCCCCGCCCCGGACCTGGGCTACCCGGGGTGACGTAACGCGGGTAGCCTGGGGTGGCTGTGTGGCGAGTGTGAGGTCGGAAGATTCCCGGCCACCGCTGTCACCGGCTCAGCGCTGTCAGCCCCACGTCGGGCCACTGGGCGGGCGATCCTGACCAGACGCCGCTGGGACGCAAATAGGGCGAGCTGTCAAAGTCAGCCGAGTTTTACGGATTTTTGAGGTTTTAAAGCTTCCATCTTTTCAAACGTGCCGATACACGTGTTGTCTCCTCGTTTAAACATTTGGACTGCTTGCTTTTTTTTTTTTTTTTTTTTTTTTTTGCATTGACAGCTTTTTAAGGCAGACGTTTTTTCAGATCCAAGTGCCCCTTAATTTAGATTTTTCTTAAGCTTCTCCAGAGTTTTAAAACGAAGACGTGCAACCCATCGTTGACATGTTAAGTGAGAGTTCAAACACTTTTAAACATCACGTAGACTTCAACACAATAGATGCTGTGAGTTTGGGCGTCTAGTATTTCCATGCTTAGGCCCTTTTAATATTTCGCCTGGCTAATATCAGTGTAATAAAACCACAACGCACTGTTAGAAATGTATAGTCTAAACACGTTTCGAACTTACAGTGCTGAAGTAAGCCTTTAAGTTTTATGGTTGATATTTTGAAGTAATGGTGAGAATTTATAAGCTGTCCAGAATAAACCAAATTTATCCTGGTTGATTTTTTTTATTATTATTTATTTTTATGCTCTTGGTAGATGACATGAATAATATTACGGTGCTTTCGACTTTGATTAGGATTTCTGTTATAAAAGTACATTTGGACTGCAGGACATGGACTCAGGGACAATTTCTTTACTTGCCAGACTACTCTGCTTTATGGAAATTTAGAAAATCATTCTTTGCCCAAAGTTGGGTTAAAGTGGACTAAAGACGTTTTTCTGTCTCCTAGAGGTGAACTTGTAGTAGACAAAACAAAAAGGAAAAAACGAAGAGAGCTCTCTGAAGAACAGAAGCAAGAAATTAAAGACGCTTTTGAGCTGTTTGATACCGACAAAGACCAAGCCATAGATTACCATGAATTAAAGGTAACAGGCTACTTTAAGACCCGCCATAGGTTACCATAAATTAAAGGTAACATGGTACTTTAAGGCCCCTTTTTTGTTTAACTCAATTGCATTTGAGACTTCCTTTAAAGCCTGTTTTAGAACCTTGTTTCAGAACTGTACGGCTGTTTGTTGGGCCCACCCACAGGTGCTACAAGAAAACTGAGTAAAACTGGAATATGGCTTCCAGAACCTTGTATTAAGTGTAAAAGTACATTGTGATGGAAGGTCGAACTTTTCCATTCACCCAGTTAAAGGGACAGTTGTCAGCATGTTCTTCCCACTGTTGTTTTTCTCTGTGGGATGATGGTATACCTCAGAGTCTTCAACAACAAGATGTTTGCAGCATGTGCGTGTGCGCTTGCAGGCCTGTAGATCCCACTGTGTATCCTGTGGAGACTAGCTTTGTGGCTTCCAGCACTCCAGTGCCTTCCTTCAGACAGGCTAGCTCACTGAATTGAAGGAAGCTCAGCACCTTGGCTAGGTTGGCTAGAGTGTGAACTCTGGGGATCGATCCTGTCTGCATACCTCACTCAACACAGGCACCTGCGGCCATGCCTGCCTGGACATGAGTGGTGGGGATTTGAACTCTGGTTCTCAAGATTGTAGGGCGAGCACTCTTATTCACTGAGCCATCTCTGAAGTGCAACCTAAGCAGTTTTGAGATGGAGAGACCGTTGTCTTTGTCCAGACATTTCTGAGATTGAGCTTTAATTTTTAAGATAGTACTACCACACTCTTAGTGTGCTCTTCTCTGTTAACAAAGGTTATAAATTGTCTGATGCCTAATGTTGCTACGTGCTGAGGGAAAATGTCCAATATAAGGCTTAAAATTATAAGTAAAGATAGAAGGGGCAATTGGTTATGAACTCATTTCTTATGTTCAGCCTAGTAAGAAAGATAACATTTTGATCTCTTTAAGTACCCTTAAATGTTCACTTAGTAGTTTTAAATTGGGCAACATTGTAGGCGATTTGAAGCAATTCAAGTGGGGTAGAAACTATGCAGTGAGAGGATATACTATCTAAAAGTACTAATAGGCCTGAAGCTTTGGCCTCAGTCTTGAGATCCCCTTTTAGCTGCTTCCCACCCCAGTGTTCTCTTGCTGCTGCTCCCCTCCCCCACATTCCGTGAGTTATTCCTGTACAGTGTCTTAGTCATTTGTTGTCGTTGACTGTCATGGTTTGGGCCTTTGCTTCGTAGCTGCAGCTCCCTTATTTCTGCTTGGCCTTCCACTACCATTACATTTCCATCTTCCTGCAATTCTTTGACAATGTCTGTTGCTCATAAGCCTTTCCTGGCTGCCCCTCCACACTAGTGCAGCTTCCTCTGCACTTGCTGCCCTGTGGATGCTGCTGTCTCCACTACCCCCCCTGTTCTTACTTACTAATATCTTCTGCCCAGACCCTCTCGCCTGGAGACGGGAGAGCTCTGTTCCCGGCTCTCTGTCCCAGTCTTTGTCCCCACATCCTTTCAGCTCTTCATCTGTTCAGTAAGGGATGACTGACATAGGAGATGTCACTAACTAGCAAGACAGCTTTCCTTTCCCTGCACTAGCAGCAGTTTCCTGTTTAAACTCAGTCATCTGAAACTAATTGCACTGCAGTAGCTAATTATGTATGCTCTGGTGGGAACACCGATTGCGTGCTTGTTTGTTGAGAAAGGATCTTTATATGTATCCCATACTAGTCTCAAACTTAGGACAATCCTGTCTCAGTCTCTTGAATGATAAGATTATAAAATTCCATTATGCCAGCCACAGAGGCCTGGCATACGTTTTTATGCTTCTTTACTGCTTTAATGCTCTTGGCTAGCCTTTTAATATTTGTGACATGTCTTTAATCCCTTGGTAAAAATAGTTATCTTTGTATTTAGTGCATAGTTTTATGCATTTTTTTTTTTTGTAAACTCTTTTAAACTAATTGGTCATACAAAACAGCAAAATGCCAATGAAAATAATTTCTATTTAATTTCAAAATGAAAAACCGATATGTTTTCATTTACTTAAGTTAGGGGTGAAAAATACAGAATAATTGTGCTTTAGTAATCTATTGTTGTCTTTTAAGATGGAAAACTTTCTTAGAACTCAGTGATTACTTCTTTTGTAAGGAGTGCTTTACAGTTTGTTTTTCCTTTTTAATCCAAAAGGTAGCCATGAGAGCCTTGGGGTTTGATGTGAAAAAGGCTGATGTATTGAAGATTCTTAAAGATTATGACAGAGAAGCCACAGGCAAGATCACATTTGAAGATTTTAATGAAGTTGGTATGTACTTAAGTCATCTTTATCCGCAGTACTTGTTGGAAAATTATGACTGTTTTGTGTGTTTCCAAAGAAAAAAATATTTCCAGCTATACTGTG